>NW_019396905.1:0-51461 GCF_000591075.1 Eurytemora carolleeae | reverse complement strand
TGGGGGTAAATGAAAACATGTATCCCAAGAAAACTAAAGAATTTGATATTACAATTCTAATCCGATTTCTTAATTATTTAGAAAAAGACCTGGTGGAAGTGGATCCCGGGATATCTGAAACTATAAAAAATATCCCTGCAATAAGTGTGAATATGTTTCAACTACAAAAGGTTGTTTAAAAAGACATATCGAAAGCAAACATCAAGGAATAAGATATCCTTGTGAAGAATGTGATTATACTGCAACCGAGCCCGGGAATCTGAATAAACATGTAAAGCACATTCACAAGAAAGTTAAATATCCGTGTAAACAGTGTGATTTTGTTTCAAATGATCCTGGAAATCTTAAGAAACATGTGAACATGAAACATAATGGTGTAAGATATCAATGTGAAGAGTGTAATTTTTTAGCAAAATGCAAAAACACTTTGAAGTATCATATGCAGAGTAAACATCAAGGAATAAGATATCCATGTGATCATTGTGATCATGCAGCCATTACACCTGGAAGTCTAAAAGTACATGTTAGTGAAATGCACGAAAGGGTTAAATATCCCTGTGTCGAATGCAATTTTACCTCAATTAGACGCGGAGAGCTGAGGAAACATGTGAACATTAAACATAAAGGAGTGAGGTATCCATGTAAGGAATGTGGTCATTTATCAACCACCCGAAAACATTTAAAACGACATATTGAAAATAAACATGAAGGAGTTAGATATCAATGTCCAGAATGTGATTATCTAGGAGGTTCATCAACAACAGTATCAAGGCATATTAACAACAAGCATCGAGGAGTTAATTTTCCTTGCACTTTGTGCGAGTATAAAGGAGGTTCCAAAGGAAATCTAAAGGCACATATTGAGAGTAAACATGAGGGTATAAGATATCCCTGTAGTGAATGTGAACATGCAGCAACTACAAAAACTCAACTTAAGGAACATATTAGAATTCTACACGAAGGTATTAAATATGCTTGTGAAGAATGCAACTATTCTACAAGTACAATAGGAACACTGAATAGACATGTAAAAAGTAAACATAAACATGATAGGTAATCATTTTGAAAATCTCCAGATCCTGTCTGTTATCTATATTGTACTTTCCTATAACTATTAATTACTACTTAACCGGGAGATTAAGGGAGGATAATTAAATTGAGGGGAAAACCACTTAGCCGAGGGCCTCCAAGACCTTTTTGGGGTTCTAAACCTCACGAGCGTAGCGAGGGAGGTTCCCCTCAATTTATTTATCCTCATGAAAACTCCCGGTTAAGTAGTAATTTATCGTTTAATCTCCTGTTCAACGAAATAACCAACCGTGGGGGATAAAATAATAATGAAATCAATAAAACTATCAATTATTATTTTAATTCTCTTATTTCTTACTAATGCATATGGAAGAATATTTAATAAGCAAATTTAATGATTTCTAAAAATAGTAATTGGGTTTCTAAATTTCTCAATATTTTTGTGAAAACTTCGCAACATTTTTGTGAAAACTTCCTAGATCAAATATTCAACTAGGTGTAGTTTACTTGTTTCAACTATTTTATTCAAAATTGATTAAGAGAGTGATAAATGTAAATATAAAATTAAATTAGAGAACTATTTATTTGATAAATCTGTATGGATCACAGAGGGAGGATAATTACTTATCCTCCCTGTAAACAGGGAGTATAAGTAATTATCCTCCCTGGAATTAAAAATGGAGGGAATTTAAGGTTGGTTATTTCGTTGAACAGGAGATTAAATCTTAAAATGTGAATCTTTCTGTCTGTTATCTATATTGTACTTTCCTAGTTGTTAAAATGTGAATCTCCCTGTCTATTATCTTTATTGTACTTTCCTAGTTGTTAAAATGTGAATCTCTCTGTCTATTATCTATATTGTACTTTCCTAGTTGTTTAAATGTGAATCTCCCTGTCTGTCATCTTTATTGTACTTTCCTAGTTGTTAAACTGTGAATCTCCCTGTCTATTATCTATATTGTACTTTCCTAGTTGTTAAAATGTGAATCTCCCTGTCTATTATCTATATTGTACTTTCCTAGTTGTTAAAATGTGAATCTCCCTGTCTGTTATCTATATTGTACTTTGTTGTTAAAATGTGAATCTCCCTGTCTATTATCTATATTGTACTTTCCTAGTTGTTAAAATGTGAATCTCCCTGTCTGTTATCTATATTGTACTTTCCTAGTTGTTAAAATGTGAATCTCCCTGTCTATTATCTATATTGTACTTTTCTAGTTGTTAAAATGTGAATCTCCCTGTCAATTATCTATATTGTACTTTCCTGGTTGTTAAAATGTGAATCTCCCTGTCTATTATCTATATTGTACTTTCCTAGTTGTTAAAATGTGAATCTCCCTGTCTATTATCTATATTGTATTTGTATGTTTACAAGGTAAAACAATAAAAAGTCTTAAAAAGTTTAATCTGTATTGATTATTTAAATATCGTTAAGAATAAGATATTTTTAAATTTTAAAATTGTATTCTCTAGAAAACCCTTGAAAAATTTCTGGAAAAAAGGTTTGTGTGTTTAGTTTTTATCATGTTGTCAACTTGTGACTTGGTGACAAAAAAAATCAGTAATTTTTTTTCATATAAAATTTTATAATTGATCTGTTCAATTTGAAAAAGTAATCTATATAAAGCTGTTCGTCCTATATATACGTTAGCTATATAGCTAGACCAAATTGGTTTAACATTTTTGAATGAACCCTTGGGGTAAGATAGGTTTAAAAAGATTTAATGCCATTTTCTTCAAAATCTAATTTTTTTAAAATTCGATTTCTTTTTTTTCCACGGGCAGCGCCGGGCACTTCAGCTAGTAATAATATAAAAATGATATCTTGCAGTTTATCAAGGTATTTTATCTTGCAGTTTATCAAGGTATTTTATCTTGCGAAAACTTAAGTTTTTAAACTCTTTAAAATATTAAATATGCCAAAGATTAATATCAGGTGTTTTGCTTTCAGAAACTTGGTGTTGATTCTTCAAATAATGAGAAGAGAGTTACCTCCGTGCCAAAAAAATATTGATTTTTTGAATTTCTGAATAAATAATGAAATCTTATAAAGCACTACGGTGCTCTTTACCTTTGACCGGTCTAGGTCTTGTAAACATGTAAACATGAACATCGTCTTTGATTTCCGATAATTGATAAATGACATAAAGTGCATCAATAAAAGATTTAAAGTCTAATGAGCTTTCCAAAATGTGGTTTACCTTCTTTGTTTCTTCAAAAATGAAACATTTGAACAGTTTTGTTGAGATTCAATAAACTTGAATCTGGACAAATTTCTTGACATCTCCTTCAATTTTGAAGAAAAAAATGAACCCATTTTGGAAATCTCGAGACTGGTAGTTTTTGTTATTAAATGTTTTCACTGTGATTCTACACATTTATGTTTACGAAATAGTCTGGCATGGAACAATAGTCTGGCATGGAACAATAGTCTGGCATGGAACAATGACGATAAAGAAGTCTTCATCTAAATCCATGTTTATTGAGACACCATGTATCATCAAGAGAAACGGTTGTATTTTTTTAATAATTTTGTTATACAGCATGTTTATTAATCACTTAACGTGATTGTTACCGATAATCTTTAGGAAGAAACACTGTACTTAAAGGGATTGTGTAGATATAAGTTCAAGTGTTTGATCCACAACGATACCCTTTAAACCTCTGTCAAAAATGGCTGAGTTATCCCTGTTCTTCTTTCTACGAATTGATTATTTTTGATCGCGGTTAATGTATAAAAGCGGAATATTTTGCTACTATGAACAATGGGAAGAAGTTGTGATAATCAAAGCTATAAAACAACAATATCTTCCAGCTTATCGATGAGATAACGGTTTCAAAGGTACCGTTGTGAATCAGGCATACAACATGAAGAGTCAGTACGTTTACAGTCCCTTTAATATAGAAAGATATAGCTAAATAAGTTTTTTTATTTGTGGAATCTCATTGTGTTTTATTTTTATGTAAATCATACATTCAATGCTAATATATGTCGTTAGTCATAAAAATACTGAATTAAAAGCAGACTTTTTTGTTTGAGACACAGGTTAATGTTGCAGTTGTTAGTGTGTTCTCAGATATGCTGGAGTACAATCTTTTAATTGTAAGTTAATTAAAGGGACTGTAAGCGTAATTGCATCTGACCCTCTAGCTAATTAAGATAGCAATGGTTTATTCACAAAGGTACCATTGAAACTTTATCTGACCAAAATTGTGGAAGATAACGTCGTTTTTCGAGGCCTGAAATTGTTTAATTCTGAATGTCACTTTTGTAGAAAAAAAAACCCTGCAATCGAGCTTAAACAGGAAATCAGATAAAGTTTTTAAATATACAGACCGGCTATATAAGGTAGTTGAACTGAGTATGCCGTGTTGTGGAAAGCTTCTTTAGGATTCATTTGAAACATACAAAACTTTTTAAACATCTGTAAATCCTGAATTTAAGCGAAAATTCTACGTTCAAAACTGCTACTTTTGGGGTGGATACGTTTTCAGAATTAGTTTCTATCTTCTCATTATTCAATAATTTTCTGGAATAATTATTGAAAAGATGACATTTGAAGAATTTGAAGAAATCTGCAAATAAATTCCAAGAAAATAAGAAATTCAATAAAATGATGAAAACGAAATTATTGATTCTAGCATTGATTTATTGGCAAATTTCTTTTGAGAAATATGTTCCTAGCCATCTAATTAGATTACTGTATAATTTTTATTTTATTTTTCGTCGTCGTTATTTAATAATTTAAAAAAAAACCGATTCTGAAAACGTATCCACCCCCAAAGTAGGAGTTTTGAACGTCGAATTTCGCTCAAACTCAGGATTTAAAAATCTTTGAAAAGTTTAATATGTCTCAAATGAATCCTAAAGGATTTGTCCACAACACTGCATTTTCATTTCAACTATCTTTTATAGCTGCTCTGTCCCTTTAAGGGTGAATCGGGCATTGCCATCTTTGCAGGAAGGGTCATTTGAATTTACAATATCAGTCGAATCAGTCCCTGTGTATGTTTATGTATTTATAGATAGTGTGGTAGGAGTGGTAGACACCAATTAAAGAGTTTGTTCAGCTATATATATGTTCGTAGTGTTTGTTGTTTGTTTTTTTTCTTAACCACGCACGGGTTCCATCGACCATTTTTGCACACTGCAGTCCGTTTGGTAGGCAAAATTGGTCTTGGAAACCCTTGTACAGTAAAATTCCTGTCCTGTAAAATATTTGTAAATAGTTAAAAGAAAACCTGGAAAGCAAATGAATTGTGTGAGTTTAAATAAATAACCTTATTTAACCTATTTATACTTTTGTTAAAATTTTTGAATATTTTAAGCGGCGTCACGTTTACCATTTTTTTTACACGGATTATCACAGTTTAGTTTTTAGATTATCTAGAGTTTAATTTGAAAAAGCCGAACAAATATTCGGAATTTTTTTTTTTCTATCTTCCAGTTACTCGATCATCTTCTCTTGGACTGTGCTCCTGCGTTTTTTTCCAGATTGAAGCTGGAAATAGAAGCTTAGGTGGATTCGATTCATAATTCTTTTAAAGGCTCATTTAATGCTAACTTGTCCATTGAGAAACATAAAAAAATACTTTTGTTGAAGACACATGAAAAGATAAGATTTAAGAACTGCTATATTCTTAGAATTATAATATTACAGTAAATGGTGTCAATATTAGAGACAAGAATAATTTGACATTGTTCTTTTTAATTTATTGATAAACATTCAATTGTTTGGGGTGTCGTTAATCTTGATTCAGATATCCAATGTGGACGCTTTTAAAATTTGAGAATAAATTCTTGATCTCTCAACCCCTGCATAATACAAAAGTTCTGACATTCTATAAATTTATAAATATATTTATAAATTTATCTATTAATATATCTATAAATATATAATATATAAATATATATATATATATATATAAATGTTGATATTTGTTATTATTATTTAGCTGAGTTTCATCACTGTTTTCGTTACTACCGGTTCAAATGGATCGATCAAGGTAACCAGTTTGTTGATCAAGGTAATTAGTTTGTTGATCAAGGTAACCAGTTTGTTGATCAAGGTAACCAGTTTGTTGATCAAGGTAACCAGTTTGTTGATCAAGGTAACCAGCTTGTTGATTAAGGTAACCAGTTTGTTGATCAAGGTAATCAGTTTGTTGATCAAGGTAACCAGTTTGTTGATCAAGGTAACCAGTTTGTTGAGTTATAATTTGTTAAACAATTAAAAGGCATGTAAGTGTAAATTCAAGGGACCAGCTCCATGCACAGATGGTAATTTCCGATTTACAACGGTACCCTTGAATCCTTAATCTGATCAAAAATGTGGAGGATTCCGTCGTTTTCTGACTTGAAAACTGTTTAATTTAGATCATTTCTTCATTTCTTCTTTTAAGTAAGAAATGCGCAAATTACTTTCGCAGAGAAACTGGCATTGAAAATAAACAGTTTAAAGAAACAAAGCTCATACTGGACCAGAAAAAGCTTTTATGAGTACTGTGTAAATCGGACATTGCCATTTTTGCAAGGTGGGTTACTTGAAATTACGCTTTTAATACCTTTAAATCATACAAATAACCTGCACAAATTATTAAAAACTATACATCAGCTCAATGAAGTTTTTATAATAAGTTTAGACACATTTTATTTAATAAAACGTTTTATTCTTATGATTGATTCTAGTTTATTAATAGGGTGTCCCAAAAAACATGGGAATTCAGTGACGAATTGGATAATCGTCTTTGTTATGAATTAGCATTTTAATACCTACTTTCAAAAGCCATAATATTATTATGTCTGCTAGAGTTTATTTTATGAAAAGGGTAAAAGAATATAAAGTGTGTCTATAATGTCTCCGCAAGACGGCAGTGAAGACGGACAAGTTTACTCTGTTTGTATACTGCAATTTTCTTATTTTACTAAGTACACCCTTATGCAGTCAAAACGTAAACAAACAAAATGTGAACCTAGCAGACGAAACTCTTACAGATTACAGCTTTCTCAGTAGGTATCACTAAACTAAATCAAAGAATTATTTAAAAAGACGATATCGAATTCGTCACTGAATTCCTATGTTTATTGGGACATCCTGTAATCTAGGTTGATTGTAATCAATCAGCTGAAAGTTCCGAATGCTCTACCGAAATCACCGAAATAAAGGTGAAATTTCTCATTCGATTTTACTAAAGTGATAGAATTTTAAAATTAGATAATATTTCTAAGCTAGTAATTGAAGGGGAAATAGATCATTTATCCATAGTGATCATCAAACAATTATAGTATCCTTAAACCTGTGGTGTAGGAAAACGACTGTTAGACTTACATTATGATGTTTAATAGTCCAATTAACACGAAATTCAGCAATTTATGAACACAGACCTATTTCTCTTAAGAAGTTGAATGTTAAGCAACTGATAAAATTATTTATGCAACATCAAATAATATTTCTTTGATGTCGTCTTTCTAATCCACATTTCAATGGGTAGATTAAATCATTCAAAAATACATATACAATCGTCGTCGTATATATCAATACAATGAAGACGACTTTCGATTTCAATTTTTTGGTTTCTACCAATCTTTTAAGCAGTATGGATTCCCATAAATTCGGACTTAAAGAAAAGCTGACAATTTTTAAAAAAGCTTGTTAGAAATCCAAAAGTCGTCTTCATTGTATTGACATAAACTTTTACAAATATATATGTATTAGATTGTAAATCTACTGTGATTCAATAAAAACCAGAATATCCATCTAAATGTTATTTTTAGGACCGCCAAGTAGAGACAACAAGAGCACAATTGAATTGCAAGGAACAGATATATTTGAAAATATTCAAAACAAAGAAAAAAGGGTTTCTTTACCTCTCTCTAGAGTTTAGAAGGTTTCAGGGTTTCATTAATGGGACTGTACACATAACTTCAGGTGACTCTCCATCTAGAGTGACTTGTCCAATTTACAAGCGTTCTCTTAAAAGCTTTGTCTGACCTGCATTTAAAGGGTACCACTGAGAATAGAGCGGACCCGCTTTAAATGGAAGGCCACCTGAAATTACAGATCCTAAACGCGAATGAGCCGTTTACTAAAATTAGTCAATAATATCAATGTTTAAAGATGAAATTAAAAATGTAATCAAATATTTTTGCTTAGTGTGGAGTTAGAAACTACTCCTCTCGGATCGTCGGTGGGAGTCCTACAGGGCAAAATAAATATCCTTGGCAGGTAGGGTCTAGTGGGAGTCCTGCAGGGTAGAACATACTTGGCAGGTAGGGTCTAGTGGGAGTCCTACAGGGTAGAATATACTTGGGAGGTAGGATGTAGTGGGAGTCCTATAGGGCAAAATAAATATCCTTGGCAGTTAGGGTCTAGTGGGAGTCCTGCAGGGTAGAACATACTTAGCAGGTAGGGTCTAGTGGGAGTCCTACAGGGTAGAATATACTTGACAGGTAGGGTCTAGTGGGAGTCCTACAGGGCAAAATAAATATTCTTGGCAGTTAGGGTCTAGTGGGAGTCCTACAGGGTAGAATATACTTAGCATGTAGGGTCTAGTGGGAGTCCTACAGGGTAGAATATACTTGACAGGTAGGGTCTAGTGGGAGTCCTACAGGGTAGAATATACTTGACAGGTATGGTCTAGTGGGTGTTCTACAGGGTAGAATATACTTGACAGGTATGGTCTAGTGGGTGTTCTACAGGGTAGAATATACTTAGCAGGTAGGGTCTAGTGGGAGTCCTAGAGGACAGAACAAATATCTTTGGCAGATATAGAGGTGGTGTCTATGTAATTAAAGGAAAGTTTTAGAAAATGAACGAGAAAAATGGTGGTTAATATCCACAAACAACTTGCGAATAAATTTTGTTTCTTCATGTAGATTAAAAAAAGTATCATAAAAGAGCCCTACATAAAAAACCTGGTTGCATTCTGATTTAATAAAAAAAATTGGTTAACATTCAATGGTCGGTGTTCATATCAATACAATGAAGACGACTTTCAGAAGTAAGCTGTTATTTCTACCAAGCATTCGTACAGACAAATTATCATGTAAACAATGAGAAACTGTGAATTAAAAATATGCTTTGTTATTTGAATATTACTGTTGTTTAATGAGATTAAATCCTGAAATGTTTCCAAATTATAGATTGGATTGGTCCGGACAAGTACTGGAAAAATACCTTATTGTGGAGGATCACTTATCAGCAATCAGGTGGGTTCAAATATGCCAAATATTCAGAATTTTATCAACGCTTTCTACAAGGTCACCCGGAAAGATTGAGACTTCAGACCGTGTACGAAATTTTTTCATTTTTTTTCTAAATTCCCTGGAACTGTGTTTTTTTTTTATTATTTTGTAAATACATTATCATTAACGAAGGCAAAGTCAAGACCTAGTTCAACCTTTAAACCATTAAATAAAGTGAGTTTTGGGTCGTCATCATAGCTTCGTCCTTTTTGGGTAATCCTAATGGACATGAATTAAAACAAAAAAATTCTTTATACTTCAAAATTTAATGACCCGTGAGTCGTGACAAGATATTCTAGTTCAAAAAGAAAAGAAAAAACATACAGAACGTTAATGATCATAAAATGCAATTTGTGTTTTAAAAAATTTTTCTTAAATAAATGTATGTGCATGAAAATCAAGTCATTGCTGACATAAATGCTAAATATTATACATGTATGTTTTGTAAAAGAACTGTCTGAAAAATTGTCCATGTAGATACTACTACTTTATTATTTAAATTAATGTTAAATTTTCTGTAATCTGTTAATGCAGACCTTGTGATAAGGTTAAATTGTCCCTAAATGTATTCAAGTTTTAAGAGAATTGTTCCTGAATATATCCTATTGTTAAGGATGTACTGACAGCTGCCCACTGTACTATGGGTACTTCATCCACAGGAATATTTGTAATGGTTAGTGCTTAGTATTAACACAAACTAACCGAATTACGTAAAATAACGTAAATTATGTTAAGTTACGTCCCAAAAGAAAAGAACAGATCTCCTTGAGTATCATATTTTCTTAAATATCAAAAGTCTATTTTGTATAGTTTAAAGGGTTATAAGAAATCTAGTTCCTTTCGTTTAAATTTTTTAAATAAAAATTTTGATCCTTTTTGTTGTTTTCTGTATTTGTATATTTATAAAAGAATGTGTCTTAGATTTTATGATTTAAAGGGACAGTGAGTGTGACTCTAACGTTAGTGACATTCCAATTGAAGAGGACATTCCCTATTAATACATACCCTAGAACCCTTTATCTGATCAATATTGTGGAAAATATTGATGTTTAAAAGTGTATAATTATAATATTTCCGATATGTTTTCCTGCAGTAGAAATGCTCAGGTCACTTTTGTAGAAATAACCAGTTTTTAAAACTATAAACATTTATATCTAATTCATACTTGATCAGACAAAGCTTTTAGCATGGAGCGTTACATGAAATTATGCTGAAAGGGAGTGTTCGCAAAAAATGAAAGGGGGTATAGGTTTAATGCGGTAAAAAAGCGCTTTTGATCGCTACTAATGTTACTTCTATACCCCCTTTAATGTTTCGCGAAAACTCCCTTTAAAGTTCCTTTAATAACCTAATTATTTGTTTTGGTTGCAGCTGGGTGAAAATGATCTTCTGAATGACAACGATGGACAAACTGTTGTTCGAGTTTGTGGAAAGGTTGAGCATCCTCGGTACCAGAGCAGTAACCAGGATTTTGATTTTTCTATTCTCAGACTCTGTGATCCTGTCACAGTTTCGAAGGTAGGATTGATTTCTACTTATGATTTTTTAGAATTAAAAAAAAAACTGCGCAAATTTAACGATTTTCCTTGTCCCGACACTCATGTAACTTATTTTATACCAACTAAACTAAATTAATTACAGACTTTTTTATTGTCATGTTAAATGATCTCTTTTGAATCTAAGATTACGTTGTAAATTCTTCATTTAACAACTTTTTTCTATAATAACTTTTCCGGGTTTCTGTCATTAGTATTTGAAAGTAAACTTTTGAACAATGAAACTTTGAAATGTAATAACCATATCAGATTCTTTATGTTCAAAAAAAGAAACCCAAACAAAACAGAAACCAACTATATCAGATTCTTCATGTTCAAAAACAGAAACCCAAACAAAACAGAAACCAACCATATCAGATTCTTCATGTTCAAAAACAGAAACCAACCATATCAGATTCTTCATGATCAAAAACAGAAACCAACCATATCAGATTCTTCATGTTCAAAAACAGAAACCAACCATATCAGATTCTCCATGTTTAAAAACAGAAACCCAAACAAAACAGAAACCAACCATATCAGATTTTTCATGTCCAAAAAGTGAAACCCACCATATCAGATTCTTCATGTTCAAAAACAGAAACCAACCATATCAGATTCTTCATGTTCAAAAACAGAAACCCAAACAAAACTGAAACCAACCATATTAGATTCTTCATGTTCAAAAACAGAAACCCAAACAAAACAGAAACCAAACATTTCAGATTCTTCATGTTCAAAAACAGAAACCCAAACAAAACAGAAACCAAACATTTCAGATTCTTCATGTTCAAAAACAGAAACCAACCATATCAGATTCTTCATGTTCAAAAACAGAAACCCAAACAAAACAGAAACCAACCATATCAGATTCTTCATGTTCAAAAACGGAAACCCAAAACAAAACTAAGTCATATTTCTCCATTAGAAAAAACAACCAACAACATTTGTTTTGAACCTTACAATTTTAACATTTGATATTATAAAAAAATAGCACTGCCTTGAATATTTGTTATTTGTTTATACTTTTTATTGAGTTAATCCAAAATGTTGAACAAAGGGAATATTGCCTGTTTGCCTACCTGAAGGAACTGGACGAGGTACTTTTATTTTCATTTATGAATTCTGTTAAAAAAGTTGCCTTTAAAAATAACCATATTTTAGGGAAGGGGCAAGAAATTACTTACATTCTATGTGGGGGGGGGGGGGGATATTAACCACACCAGGCCCCCATGCAGTAAAGGTCACTTGATTTTATAGGAGGTTGATTTTAGGTCATCTTTTGCGTCTGATTAAAGTTAATTATTGTTTAAAAATACACAGGAAGAGAATATGAAAATATTGCTGCGACAATCTCTGGTTGGGGAACAACTAGCTCTGGAGGATACCTTTCAAGGTTTCTCATGGAGGCACAGGTATACAAAACAGTTTCTTGCGCCACCACTAGGGGTAAATATAAATCCGTCCGCCACCACCAGGGGTAGATAAAATCCCTTCCGCCACCACCGAGGGTAGTTATAATTTCATCCGCCACCACCAGGGGTAGATGTAATTCCTTCCACCACCACCAGGGGTTATAGATGTTACTCCTTCCACCATCACCAGGGGAAGAAGTAGTTATTTTTTGAAATGCCAAAAGGAATTAAGATTTGCTACAAACTCAAACTCAGGGCAACAATTCAAATACGTTACAACAGCATTCTTTTGGAAATTATGGCATAGAACTACCAAAAAAAAGTTTTTATTTTAATTTTTTTTGGTATGACAATTGGAAATATATTAACTAATTGTGAGAATTTCTTTTGGCTATTTCAATCTGTTTTGAAATTATGCATTTGATTTATTCCCTGTAATTTCAAAGAATCTATCAAATAATCATTTTAATTGATAAATTTAAAGAATAAGAGTTTTCTGACTATAATGACTTAAGAAATGAATACAAAAAAATTGTTGATGATCAAATATCAGGTCAGGACAATGAGCAATGGCGAATGTTGTGGATCCAGAAACAAATACTCATGCAGTCAGCTGACTAGTAGAATGATATGCGCGGCAAACCCAAATGTCGATTCTTGCCAGGGAGACTCAGGCGGTAAATATATGAAATTTTTTAGGCAAATTGAAAAATAATATTCTGAACTGAAAACTTTTGAGTTTTGATCACTTGATCTGGATATTCGTTTTGGAGACTTTTAATATTAGGTTTAAAAAAATACCTTTCCGTCTTTTTATTTTAATTGTTTCTCCACTGATAAAATTCAAAAAATCAAAACTCCCTTCAACATCTGACTGGAACAATTGCCGTGTGGGATATCAAATACAGATTAAATTAATCTGCAGATTAACAAAAGATCGAGATCGATACAATACAAAAATTCCCTGAAGATAAAAATTTCTTTTTTTATAGGTCCAATGTCATCGAAAGGAAGTACTGGTGTTTACACCTTGATCGGTAATATTTTATTTTTAGTTAAATTCAGTGCTTAGGATCCAGATCCGGATTCGTTGGGTCCGACAAGTTCTGGCTTCTTGGATCCGGATCTGCAAGAATATGCGGATTCACGGATCCGGATCCAAGTGGTAAACTATCAACCAAAAACTGCAAAAAAGAACTCTTACTCCTAAAACCCAATTCTGAAATTTTGAAATAATTAAGAGATTATAAAATTTCAAGTTTTAGGATAAAATTATGCGAAAAAAATAAAACAAAAAATTTAAAAAATTCAGTAAATTTTAAAGAAATGACCTGAATCCAGATCCAGATTTGGATCCGTATCCATTTTTTTCCAGTGCGGATCCGCATCAAAACTAAATGGATCCTAAGCACTGGTTAAGTTTGTACTCTTAAAATCTTTGTCTGACCAATAATTATTAGAGATCAATGTTTATAAATTTGAAAACTGATACATTTTGAAGTGTTTTTGAAAAAGTAACTTGCACATTTCTGGTGCAATCAGAACTAAACACCTTTAAGCCTAAAACGACAATATCTTCCACATTATCAATAGGATAGGGTTCGTGGGTACCCTTACCTTTTCATGGGTCACTTGAAAATATGCTTTCAGTCAATTAAAAGTATTCCGATATAAATATAATATAATAAATTTATAATTTTTTAAAAAATTTATATTTTCATTTTTTCAGGTGTTGTTTCTTGGGGATATGGATGTGCACAGGTTACATAAAGGGGTCTAAATTAATTTCTAGATCGGAGATTTTAAAAATCATAGATAAACCATGACTTTTCCATATACATTTGTATTGTAGCTAATAAGATGGAACCAATTCACCGTCATTGGGTCAAACGACCTAAGGTCAAATGCCATAGGGTCAAACGACCAAAGGATCGATAAGACGACAAAGGGTCTAAAGTGTGACAGACGGGCAAAATTTCATTTAGTCTATTTTGATTAATTTCAAACTATTTTTATGTTCATCAGAACTTTGTCGTTTTACTCTTTGTCGCGTTTTTGACCGTTATTCGTTTGACTTTACGACGTTTAAAAGGTTCCGTTGTGAATATTCTAGTTTATGAAATCTAACTTTTTTCAGGCGGGATATCCAGGAGTATATGCACGTGTCACAAGTCAGCTGAATTGGATCAAATCCAATATGGCGGGAAGCACCTGTTCTCAATAAATCCAAATTGGCGGCTACTAGCTAGTATGTGTTCTCAATAAATCTAATATGGTGGGCAATATATGTTCTCAATAAATACAATATGGCGGGAAGCACCTGTTCTGAATAAATCCAATATGGCGGCTATACTGGCTAGTATGTGTTCTCAATGAATTTACTTTTGCGGGCAGCAACTGGACAGTTTACTATTTATTAATGAGATATATAACGTACAAATATAGAATTAATGTACAGTCGAAAACATTAAGAAACTTTGTAAGTTTTTAAATATATTGTCAATAATTTCAGCTATTTAATCATAATTAAATCCGTCTAAAACATTTTGGTTTGAAACATCAAAACTAAAGTGTCGAGATAAAATGTCATTAATCACGGTTTTATCCCTGATCTATCATAGGCATAGAAAAGAGAGGCTAATATTCCATCAATCAGAATATTATAAGAAGCTGTCGTATCCCAGTACAGCATTTGCATTTGGCTGGTCGGTTTACCTGCCAATCTAGCAGCTGCGCCGGTAAACTTCTACCAAGGAGCGCCAGGCATTAATTCAATAAAACTATTTAGCGGTCAATGTGCAGAGCAACAGAACATAGGTGTTTAGTGTTCACCCTATGAAGTAATTCAATATGGTGGGGACAGTGCGTAGGATCCATTTCATTTTGATGGGGATCCGGATAAATCTAGTATGGTGTGGAGTATATGCTCTCAATAATTCCAATATAGCGGGCAGTGTATCTTCTCAATAAATCTGGTATGGTGGTAAGTATATGCTCTCTTAATGAATATAATATACCGGGCAGCATATCTTCTTAATAAATCTAGTATGGTGGGCAGTATATGCTCTTAATAAATCTAATATAGCGGGCAGTATATCTCATTAAATCTAGTTGTTGACTTTAAAAGTCAATATGATAAAATAAAAGGAGATCTACATGGATATTTCTAACATTTATTTAATAAAACGGATGTTTTGAAATATTTTCCCAAGTGGCATTAAAATTGGTTGGTTTAGAAATTAATAAAGAAACTATAGACGAATATCAATTGGAGGTGTTTGTAGAACTTCATGATGGTGGTGCAGATCATCAATCTTGACGGCAGGCTTACTCACAACTAGGTTTAGTCTAAGGGAGAGAGATTGCGGACTTATCCTGTATACAGGATAATGGAAGGATGATAACTCAGAAGTATTTGAGCTAGGAAGCTCAAATTTTTTAGTTTATCTTGTTTTAAAATTGTTGCAAAAGTGTTTGCACATTTGAATTTGCTGGGTCAAGGGCTTTTCAAAAATGTATAATTTGTTGTAATTTGCGCAATTTTCTTTTAACGCATTTTTGCTTTGTAACTAGATTGTGCAATAAAAATTTCGATTTTTGAAAATTTGCCATTTTTTGCAGATTATTGAAGTAGAGCTCAAGGGCTTTCCAAAAATGAATCAAATGTTATAGATTTGTAATTACGATAAGAAAAAGAGGGGAAGGGTCAATTTGCCCCCCCCCCCCCATCGGGAACCAGTCATGAAACTAGACGTCAGGATAAATAGGGTTAAAATAGGAGGACAGAGTTTTATTACAAAATTAACTGCGACGTCTTACAGCTACTTTTATCAAAATAATAACAAAGATTGAAAATCTTACAGGGAAGGATATTGGGGAAATTAAATAATTTGTAAAGGAAAAATTATCAAAATCATCAAACATCATTCATTCCTGAAATTATATATATACCCCTTCATTACATGAATATCACTTACTTGTCAGCAAGTTCCCTGGTTTTCTCCCTAGTTCTAATAAACTTAGCCTCCTCCTGGTTTAAATCTCTCTTAGGACAACTGCAGATTCTCACATCAACAACGTTTCTACCCACAACTCTAGAGTACGCAAACATCTAGAGAAAAGGCTACGGCAATTTGAGTCGGAAAAATCGTCTTCCTTATATTTCGAATTAATTTTAACACTAGTATGGTTTGGAGTATATGCTCTCAATAAACTCCATATGTTGCTGGTGACAAGCAATAAAGGCTAACGTAATAATTAATAATTGGGATTAGACTCGATCTAACAAATTATTAACGAGTATTTATTTCACGTACAATAGAATTTCTCGTTTTCACAAACATCTGTAGAATTTACACGGTGTACAATGTACACTTAACAGCAAGGTACATGAGTAAATCAAAATCACAATATAAGTACAGAAGGACAAATAGGCGAACCTGTACTAAATCGGAAACAAGTAAAGTAAACAAGGAACGGAACTGATATTTCAAAAAATTAAAAAAATGCCTTGAGCAAAAAATTCAGCCAAAGTGGTGTACACTTCAATTCTGCTTCTTCTTCTCCAGTTCTCTTATCAACCCCTTGTTGTGCTGAAGAAAAAAAACAGTATTAGGTTACAATGAACATATTCTCCACAAAAACTAAATCCAAAATTGACTCTTCAAACCTAAACGGTTCATAGCTGTACAAATCTGTCCAAAACGGTCTAATCTGTACAGAACTATCCAAAACTATCCTGACCATTCAACTATCCAAATACCAAAATAAAGAACTATATTTCCAACTGTCAAAAAAACTACACAACTAGCTATTCAATTTTACACTTGTCAAACTAGCTATCCACCTAACAAACTAATTATTCAACTATCACAGTAATTATCAAACTAACTATCAACCGAACTATTAAACTAACTATCCTACTAACTTTCTATCTAACTAACTATCAAAAAAACTATCAAACTAACTATCAAACTAACTATCAAACTAATTATCCAACTAACTATCTAACTAACTATCTAACTAACTATCTAACTAACTATCTAACTAACTATCTAACTAACTGTCTAACTAACTGCCTAACTACCTATCTAACTAACTGTCTAACTACCTATCTAACTAACTATCCAACCATCAAATTAACAACCCAGCCATCAAAATATCCACCTAGCACCTGTCAAATTAAAAATCTTCCAACCGTTCAACAGAATATCAGACTTTCGAGCAATCAACATTTACAACAATCCAGCTTTGTTTTTCTTTTTACAATT
Source organism: Eurytemora carolleeae (assembly GCF_000591075.1). Taxonomy (NCBI): domain Eukaryota; kingdom Metazoa; phylum Arthropoda; class Copepoda; order Calanoida; family Temoridae; genus Eurytemora; species Eurytemora carolleeae. The sequence goes on along the minus strand of NW_019396905.1, from coordinate 33,967 downwards.
ATCTACAGAATATAATTAACTATTAACTAACTTCCTACCGTCCTTAAGAGATCTGATCGACGCTGTCGAATTATATCCGCATTCCCTGGATCTCTCACTATCCAGGCAGCCTCAGCAAACTCGTTTAGTTTAGAGTAGTCCTCAGCATGCACCTGAACAGTTAGAATTAAAGTAAACGCTTCTACTGTGTAGTGTACTCAAGTAACATTATACAGTTAACTACAGTACACGGGTCCAGTGAACATTATTGAGTAAAGTACTGTACACTGTGCAATAATCACAGTGCTCGGAACAGTTAACAGTACACTGTACTGTAAATAACAGAAAACACTTTTCAGTAAACAGTAAAGTACAGTCCCCTCATAAAATAAGACCATAGCTACATTTCAGAACATTGGCAACAGTAGTAGTAAAGCAGCACACTATTCCAAACCACAAGCTCTACGAGTACAATGTCTTTTGAACTTAACAGTACAGTAGCACAACGATATGGTACAATGGCAGTACAATTTGGTAAAAATGCAGTTCAGTACAGTTAATCCAAGGTAAGGAATCAGTAACTGGACTGAAGCTTTCAATATTAAGGTAAAGTACAATACATAAAGTATAATACATACAAGTACAATTCACAACAGTACAAAACACAACAATGTAATACACAACAGTACAATTCACAAAAGTAAAAAAGGCAAAGTACAATACACAAAGGTAAAATGCAAATCAGTACATTATGTATTAGTAAAACTAACGTACTGGGACCATGACAACTGTGGCAGTTTCTCGTTTAATCATCTTCAATCTTTTCCCTGGGGGAGGATGGAGGCTAGGCCGAGGATAGAGGATGGGAGGCTCTACTTCACGAGCAAACCTGGAGTATCATAATTATTGATGATATCGTTATCATTAATTTTATTTTATTTTTCATTTATTGGTGTCTATTCATTAGAAATATTCGTAAACTTTAAAATTATACGTTTGTAAAAACCGAACCATGATAACAGCTGCAGCATCTAAAATTGCTTTTCAACTTTTACTTTTCAACAAGATTTAAACATTCCTGTTGTTCCCCGATCAAATCAAGACGTGTATGAGTTATGATCGGACATGCAAACAAAGATTATTTGATAAAATATATAATAAAAACCGTCACACGTATTTGATGCAAGTTCAAAAAGAAATTATACCCCCCCCCCCCCCATAATATGTAACATGGAAGATGTGGAATTCAACAACGGGAATGTACGTCTGCAAGTTATCATCAATATTAATTACTAATGTTACTATCATTGATATCATTCTAATATCTTATTAATTCGTCACGAAGGAGGGAAGGCAAACCAAACATTTATTGTTCGACCACAAACGACGTCACAATTCACCATAATTTCTTCCGACCACAGCTCTTTTTTCGTCCGGCATTGTTTATATTCGTTTTCAAAGTACGTTACATTATTTTATTAGACTTTTGAGCCACATCATTTTGTATTTAATGGTTTAAAATAATTTGTTCTGTTTTTTTTTTAAAGAGGAACATCTTCTGAAGGTACAATAGGCATGAACAATTTATGGAAATTTTATTTCATAATACCTCGAGCAAATCAAAACCATTTGCTATGCTCCTTACCAAAACTATGTTAATTTTTAGTTGTAGATTTTAAATATCGTTTTATTTTTAACAAAATGTATTTTGAACATAATCAAATCATATTATGGCCTAAATTTGAAAAAAAGTGTGTTAGGTCATAACAATATATAATTGAAAACACAGAAGCATCGCCCGGACGAAAAAAGGTGTTGTCAGAAGAAATAATGCTTAATTGTGACGTATTCGTGGTGCAAACGAAAGAATGGTGTTCCTTCCCTTGGTCTTGTCACAGAGCTGTTTATTATTGATTAGACATATCTTTTCTTTCTTAGAAGATTAAAATCACTCAGTTATACTAGGATGGTACTATCAGGTTGTGTAGAACACCAAACTATTAATTTTTTTGCTTTACATTGCACAAAATTTGAAGTCTTTTAAAACTAATGATTAAACAATTTGCTCTTTAAAGTGAGGAATATAAGTTGAAAGAAACATCTTTACCTTTTATCAATTTGACAACAAAGTTACTGTTCAATATAAATCAAATACTGAAAAGTGTACATAAAATGTACATAAGTTGAACTAGGTATGTTCGAAAATATGAAGTTCGATGTTCAAAACTTCTCACTGAACTGAACATTCTTATTAACATTAATGTATGATGAAGGTTCAGGTTTGAGTCTAGTTAGCTCAGGGTGCATAGTTTAGTAGGGAGCCAGGTTTCAAGATTCATCCTGCAGCTCAACATGGTGCAATAGCGGCCAACGGACAATATANACAATAACAATAACAATAACAATAACAATAACAATAACAATAACAATAACAATAACAATAACAATAACAATAACAATAACAATAACAATAACAATAACAATAACAATAACAATAACAATAACAATAACAATAACAATAACAATAACAATAACAATAACAATAACAATAACAATAACAATAACAATAACAATAACAATAACAATAACAATAACAATAACAATAACAATAACAATAACAATAACAATAACAATAACAATAACAATAACAATAACAATAACAATAACAATAACAATAACAATAACAATAACAATAACAATAACAATAACAATAACAATAACAATAACAATAACAATAACAATAACAATAACAATAACAATAACAATAACAATAACAATAACAATAACAATAACAATAACAATAACAATAACAATAACAATAACAATAACAATAACAATAACAATAACAATAACAATAACAATAACAATAACAATAACAATAACAATAACAATAACAATAACAATAACAATAACAATAACAATAACAATAACAATAACAATAACAATAACAATAACAATAACAATAACAATAACAATAACAATAACAATAACAATAACAATAACAATAACAATAACAATAACAATAACAATAACAATAACAATAACAATAACAATAACAATAACAATAACAATAACAATAACAATAACAATAACAATAACAATAACAATAACAATAACAATGACAATAACAATAACAATAACAATAACAATAACAATAACAATAACAATAACAATAACAATAAAAATAGCAATAAAAGTAACAATAACAATAACAATAACAATAACAATAACAATAACAATAACAATAACAATAACAATGGCAATAATAACGACAATAATGACAATAATAATAATAATTATTTAATAATTATCATAATAATGATAATAATAATATTGACAACATAGAATAATATAAAGATTATAATAAAAATAAGGATAATAAGAATGATACCTGTAGTTCAAGGGTAAAAATAACTTTAATAGGTTTCCGTGCCATTCCTCCAACATCGGATCCCAGGCACATAAACTTAATCATTCTGTTACAAACAGCCGTTCCCTGAACACATGACCATTATTATTCGGTTACACACAACAGTTCCCTGAACACATGAATTTTATTATTCGGTTACACACAGCCGTTCCCTGAACACATAATCTTTATTATTCGGTTACACACAACAGTTCCCTGAACACATAAACTTTATTATTCGGTTACACACAACAGTTCCCTGAACACACAAACTTTATTATTTGGTTACACACAGCCGTTCCTTGAACACATAAACTTTATTATTAATTATTAATTAAAAAGTAGCAGGGCCGATTTACAACAATACCCACAATATCTTAAAAGGACCCCGCAATTAAAAAGTAGCAGGGCCGATTTACAACAATACCCACAATATCTTAAAAGGACCCCGCAATTAAAAAGTAGCAGGGTCGATTTACAACAATACCCACAATATCTTAAAAGGACATCCAAGTCATCTTTGCTTAGACGAGGTTTTACGAGGGTATCTTTGAAAATCGGACAGGCCACTTTTTTAAAAGAGGATCACTTAAAAATATGATTACAGCCAATCTGTGATGTAAAAAGAAAAAATGTCCACTGAAAAAGTCTAGAATTCAATTAAAATCGGGTGCTTTTGTTTAAGTGATAAGTTAATGGGATTAGAAGCACACCCTCAAATCATATCATTACATTGCTTGAGACATCCTTTCTATAAAACGGCGTTCAAGTCCCTGTCATCTTCTGTGTTTTACAAACCGATCTTTATTAATTATTTGCTTTTAGTTTATAATTGTCCTTCTTGAATATTTCGCGGAAATATCAATTTGGGGTTGAGAAATCAATACTCTGGTTATAAATATCACAAATTTGATCCATGATACAATTTTCCGGGTTCTACCTTATGAGGCTGTCCAGTAGGGAAGTAGGTAGAGAGCCTCTTCGAGGTAGCATCCTCGTCATACATTATATCATCCTCTCCTTGTATCCTAAACAAGATTTACAGTTTAATAGGGTAAATTTGATCTGGAACCGAACCGAACCCTTGCACCAACATGAGTGAGGCGCGGCGAGTACCGGCCAGACTTTTTACAGTTCCTGGCCTATCATAGGCCCATATGACTTACCCCGCTAGCTTGGCTTAGTCAAAAAAATGTACCACTCTCACATTGTAACCAGTAACCACATATTTAATGAAAAATACAATAAAGGGTATCATTATGNGGGGGGATAGAAATGACGAAAAAAGCACAAAAAGCAAGTTTAACTTATTCATAAAATATTTTCAAGTTTAATCTAATTAACCCCAACCTACCTAATTATATGATCTAGAGAATGCTCAAACCCTACGTTTACCGGGTCCTCTAGAGATCGATGCGCCGGACACCTGAATATTAATTAAATAAATAAATAAATAATCAACCTTCACTCGAGGCCAAGCTCTTATCAACTCTCATCACTCCAAAGAGTGACAGCCTGACAGGGCGTCACTGACAAATGCAAGAGTGAAATAAAGTGGAGTGCCAACCAAGAGTCAAGTTAAAAGTCAGGTATCATTAAAACCACAAGTACTATTAAGAATGGTAAAAACAGTTAATCTGATGGATAATTTTCTTATCCAATAATAATTGTATGTTGCACAAGGAAATTTGTCTTTTAGCATTTTCCCATGAAAATCAAGGTAAACAGCTCTGCTGAAAACTATTCTTAACGTCTAATGGTCCATAAAACTTTTCCTAGGGTGCCAAAGTGAGGTTCCAAAGTTTGGATACACCTGTGTATACGTTCAAGAACTACACCCCCCACCCCCCTCCGGGTTGATTTACGATGCTTGTGATGGGGGGAGGGGGGGGGGGATTGGACACCCAAAATTTATTCATTTTCCTTTAAAATCATTTATATTCCTAAATAAACCCCTAAAAATACAAAACTAACAAAAAGTAAGATTTTCAACATGGCAGACTGATTTTTCAATTTTGTATATATTTACCTTCTAACCGGTTCCCTGATATGAGCAGGTTCACAGAACACAGGTAGAGCTCGTATTATCAACCCAGGGGGTGGGCGCTCTCCGATATAAAACTCAATCTAGAAAAACCAATGTTCATTTTCTATTTTAAAAGTCATTTGAAAAATAAATTTAGTCGGTTAATTCATTATTTTACAAAGTATTCAATCTTTAAAAATAAATATAATTAGTTGAGAAATAAAATATATGTGGCTAAATAAAGCAATAGATCAATTAAGATCAATCAATCAATCAATCCAATGAAGATAAAATGTTTACCTGGAGCCATGTGTTCATGTCTATATAAAGTTTACTCAGGAGTTTACTGTATTCCCATTTACTATTAGAACTAGAGGAGGGTTGAATATACTTCATCTAAACATGATTATTATTATTATTATTATTATTAAAGTAATAACAACAAACTGGAGTGTTAGGCGTTGCCTAGGTTTATAATATTATTCATAGTCGTAGTAACTCCCGCCGTTCACCCGTGCTTGCTATTAAATCATGATTTTAGCTGAAATGCCCGGCCTTGTCAGTATAATCTTAAAAATGTCAAATCTTAGTTAACCCACATCACCCCCGCCGGAAACCCATGAGAATTTTGGTCCAGCCGTCGCCTGCGAAATATAGAGAATATATAAATATACATAGTATATTCATCAGCGAAGAAATTTATTATATACTTGAAAAAAACTATAACCGTTAACGCCTGAAATACATATATTCAGTGAACAATGAACATTTATAATTTAAAGCGATTACCGAGCACTACATAAGAAACGGATAAGTGCTTTCTGAAGGGATTAATTACTATTCAAAAGTTCCAATCTCAGATCTCTTTAACCATAAGAATTAATTAAGAGACTGTAAGCTGTGTTTCAAGTGCCCCATCCGTGCAAAGATGTCACTGCACAATTCACAACGGTATCCTTAAAAGCTTAGCCTGGTCCAGAATGAATTCATATAAATTATAAATGTTTATAAAAATAGAAACTGCTAGTTTTCAATTGCGGTTTCTTTTGAAAAGTGACTTGCGCAAGTCTACTACAGGAAAGAATTTAAGAAATATCATTATTTAATACTTTTAAACGTAGAAAAACGACAATATCTTACACGTTATTGATCAGATAAAGGTTTCAAGGATACATTCGAGAATCAGGCATTGTCATCTTTGCACAGAGGGTCACTTGAAAATACGTTTACAGTCCCTTTAATATTTCAGATTAAAATATACCTGGAACTGATATACTCCGGCAAAACCTTTAGTCGATACATCTAGGCCGGTAGGAGAAGGTTCATTGCCTGAATAATAGAACACTTTAACAAGGCACATCTGAAGGGCACGGCGTTGCCCGTGGAAAAAAATATAAAAAATAAAACTTTTTGCAATCNAATACTATAATTCATAGAGTTACTCTAGCTGTTTAACCCGTGCTTGGTATTAAATCATTATTTTAGCCTTTGTCAACCGATGGGTTCACTCCAAAAAGTTCAGATGTCACCACCTCCCATCTCTCCGATATTTAGAGAAGTAAAACAATCCCTATCCCTATCTCAGTCCCTCCTCAATAAAAAGTTGAAAACAATCATTTTACTGATTTTGTACACTATAATTCATATAGTTACTCTAGCTGTTTACCCGTGCTTGGTATTAAATCATTATTTTAGCCTTTGTCAACCGATGGGTTCACTCACAAAAGTTCAGATGTCACCACATCCCATCTTGCCGATATTTAGAGAAGAAAAACAATCCTATCCCTTTCCCAATCCCTCATCAATAAAAAGTTGAAAACAATCATTTTACTGACGGTGAAAGTATGAAATGTTGCAAGCATTTTTATTAAAAAATATTACCAATATGAAATCCATTTGCTACTTAATACACACAAATGTGATTATATTCCATTATAAATCCTTTATTTTTATTTTGAAAAAATTAAAGTTCTGCAAACAAACATGCCTTTCTTGTTAAATTTTTTTTTTTAAATAATTTCCAGAAAATACTAATACAGTACACCAGGTCACCTGTGGTCATGTACGGTGTCTCATCTGGCCAAATATACTCGGATTTGGTTGGGACAATATCGACCTTCAGCTGTGAGTTTCCCTGATCAGGATCCAAGTCCCCCCTGACCCCCTGCTGGTGCCCCTGGATGTTCTGCTGGTGCCCCTGATCCATATATACAAAACTATGGCTGCTGTTACTGTTGTCTTCAACCTAAAATGAAGATCTTAAGAGTTCCAAAATAAAAACAATATTTTTATGTGTTAAGTACTTTTTTGTGATATCATTAATTGTCTAAGTTTGAACTACCAAAAATGGAACACCTCATATTACAGATAGTGATAGAAAATGTTAGATATCAAGTGTCAATATGATGACGATGAAAAAATGCCAATGCTTATTGAAACACCCAGTACAAAATAAATTGCGTTTACATGTATATTTATACATCATCTACAGAAATAACGGAAACCGTGTTTTTGGGACACCTTGTACAAAAATTGCGCTCACTTAATCTATGGGAATCAAGCATAGCTCAAAACCCATGTATTGAGACACCCTGTACAAAAAACTAACTTATTGGTCATACTCCTTTTGTCACACAAAAAAGAAAAACTAACGGAAACCCCATGTTTTTGGGACACCCTGTACAGGAAAAACAGCTCAATATTCAAGTTCCATTGGGACAATACAGGAAAATACGATAAAACCTATATTTTTTCGGAAACCCTGCACAGAAAACAAAATTTAATATCCATGTTTATTAAGACACCCTGAGCGAAAAAATAACTTAATATTCATGTTTATTGGGACACCATGTACGGAAAAATAACTTAATATTCATTTATATTGGGACACCCTGTACAAAAAATACCTTAATATCCATGTTAAGTGGACCACCATGTACAAAAAATGTACAAAAAATAACTTAATATCCTTGTTTATTGGAACACCCTGTACAAAAAATAATTTAAAATCCATGTTTAGTGGAACACCATGTACAAAAAAATACCTTAATATCCATGTTTATTGGAACACCGTGTACAAAAAAATAACTTAATATCCTGTTTATTGGGACACCCTGTATATGAAACAACCTACCAGATCTGATGAGTCTGATACAGGAAAGGTATCTGTGTAGATAACTTGCTCTTCTACCGAGCCACGTCTAGAGGGATTGGAAGCCTCTAAACAAAAACATAATGTTTAGTTTAAAAACATATTTCTCTAATATTAACTTCCCAATTTCTATGGGAATAAACAGAGTAATAGTCTATACTCGCTGGTAAACATAAATGAGATATCCCCCCCCTTGACCAAGTACCCCCCACCCCAACTGTATGATCTTACGGTTATTTGGTCCTAACTGTTCCAAGTTAATATCACGATCACGTGACTGGGATATGTTTTTTAGATTTTAAATGGGTTAAAAAAAATTTAGATTAAAAAACGAGAAAAAAAAACTCAACTAAAAAACCCTTTAATAAGAGGAGGTCACTTGAAAATTCGTCGAAGGTCCCTTTAAGCAGTGCTTAGGATCCGGATCCGTTGGATCCGCAACGTTTTGGCTTCCATTGATCCGGATCCGAAAAGATATGCGAATCCTCGGATCCGGATTCAAGGGCAAAATATCAACCAAAATCTGCAGCAAAAAAAATGTTTTGCTTCCAAAACTCAAATCTGAATTATTGAAAAAAGAGATTATTCAAAAAGGGCCTAATCGCTGAATGGTTCATCAAGTTATTCCATAATGATAAGTAAAAAAAAGGTAAGAAAATTAATTTGAAAATTTTTCTTCTGTTCAAATCAGCAGTAAATCATGAATAAATGTTCATGACCTGGGTCCAATGCAGATCCAGGATCCGGATCCGCATCAAAATTGAATAGGGCCAGGATCCGGACCCGCATCAAAATTGAATAGATCCAAAGCACTGCGACTCTAAGCAAAAATGTCTGACCTATGATCGTAAACTGAAGGTTACCAAGACTCCCAAACCTCTCTCCTCTTGGACCAACAACTTCATCTTGCTGATCAGCACCTTGAAGATGGACTTGTTGGTGTCCCTGACCCTGCTGCTGATGGTAACCCTGAACATGTTGGCGATGCCCCTGAGCTTGTGTGAGTTGATAATACTGAGTAGCTTGATGTTCTTGAACCCCCTGATGTTGCTGTTGAAGCTGTTGCTGATCATGATCTTGATCCCTCTGCTCGGGTTTATACTGGTGAATTTCATTAGGATTCACAAACTAAACAAATACAATCTTAGTTCTATATCTTTATTATTATTTCGTACAGTGAGAACCAGAAAACTCTGCAATAGGAAGACGAATTTTAGACTAGGTTTTGACTTTCAATAGTCCAATGAACATGAGACACAACAATTTTACAGTGTAAACAGACTCTGTAATCTTAATAAGTGATTTAGTAAATTACTAATAAATAGTAAATTATTTGCTTTGTAACATCAAACACAAAAATCTTACTATAATGACCACTTCTAATCTACAGTTTTCTGGTTCTCACTGTATAGCCACTATCCAGTAACCCATCCGGACCAAAAAAAAACAAGACATAGACAAGTTCATTAATACCCCACAAAAGTAAGTTATCTCTTTCAACTGTTGTATGTTACAAGATTCTCTGGCTACAAGGAAAATAGGCCAAAATGTGCAGTGGTGTGCTTCGCGCTAAAAACAATTGTACATAATTAAACCATGAGAAGAATTTTTTTCAGAATAAAGTTTCAATTGTTCCTCTCCCATGTAATGTTATAGTCCTAGTAAGTACAGGGTTACCCACAAAGAATGAAACCTCAGAAACGACTTAACGAAATTAACACTGCAACTGTGATCTTTCCAATTATTATCCAAATATTAGATTCAGAGATGTTTCAGGTCGTCTTTGACTGTTTCATTCTTTATGTGTAACCCTGTACCTTGATCATATTGATGCAATTATTTGGCCAAAATACGTTTTTGCTTTTAACAGTCATTTTCAAAATTTATCTAAAATCTAATAACTGAAATGATAAATATGTTATGTAATGAGTAATGATCATTGATCAATGTCGTCTATTTCTTTTGAAAAACTATTTAATCGAAATATGTAAAAAAAAAATTTAAACTACACCATTATCTTTGTGTGTGAATAAATCTTTATAATAATTAACATTAACAACTACATTTAAAAGCTAACTTGCATTTCTTCAAATTTTCAATAATTAAATATATAAATAACATTTTTTCTTACCACAGTTGCAGGGGTGATACTGTCTTCTCTATTGCAAGTAAACAAGGAGGGAGGGAAGGAGGATCCCTGAAATAAATAATTCACCAAATTAAATGGAAATGAAGCAGATAAATGAGAAAACATAGTCAAATTGTGAATTTATTGTTCATTCCTATAGGACAAAGGTTAATTATGAAAATATATTTTGGTAAAAATAGGCTTTCAGGACGCTTCGCGCCTTTTATTACAATATTAAACTGTGGCTCTGTCGGTGAAAAAGTCATATTTTTTTTGGGGAGACAAATTTGAAATTCTGAGCATTCATATTCCAAAAACTTTCCCTGGGGTCATGTGAGTTGCCTCAAAATTATTAGGCCCGATCGGAGGGGGGGGGGAGTTCGACGGGTAAAATGTGAACCTGGTCTTGTTGTTGATCTGCACCTCCTCCTCCTCCTGCTCCCATCATCTGCTCCCAATTCTGCTCCTGCTCCCAAATCTGGTTTAGGTCCTCCTCCTCCCTGCAATATTAACAATAACATCCATTAAGAATACTAACTAGTAGATAATCAGTTTTCAAAAAGAAGATAATGAATATTTAAAGAATTCTTATTCAGACAGGGCTTTTAATGGTACCGTTGTGAATCAGATATGTCATTATTTACAATGATTTGCTTGACATCGTGTGTACCGTCCCTTTTTTGAGAAAATTTTAGTTTGGGACAAAAACAAAACTTTTAAGTACAGATTTTTTTCACAGAACCAAGGAAGTCTTTTGAATACCCTTGTCCCCCTTTTACGGGTAAAGAAGGCAAATGAAGATACATATGCTCAGTGCTTGGATAGGGCGGGTTGATCCACCGATTGAGAAGTTATTTCATCACTGACATGAATCCTGGAGTTTTGATTTAGTCGATTTGGTTTTGTTGAGTTAACCTAACTCATTCAATACTCTTCAAAAGAGTAGGGACGAACTCCTGATGATGCCAAAGTTTTTGGCGAAATATATTGAAAAGAAAATTATATAATTCTAGTGTTAGAGAGTAGGGTTGGGTTTAACCTAACTGATATTGTATATTCTTTAAATAATAACAGAGAAACTAACAAGAACTTAAGAGAAGGTAAATAATCAACTTTTTAACCAGATTTGATTCGAAAATAGTTATTTTAAAGGGACTTTAGACGTAATTTCTACAGATCCTTTATCTAAAGATTTGCATGCCATATTCGGTACCAGTACAAACGTTGGACGGTTCAAAACTAAGACTTACAAACGTCGGACCAGGATAAACGTCGGACAGTACAAACGTTGGAATGGGACAACCGTCGGACAGTACAAACATCGGACCAGTACAAACATCAGACCAGTAAAACGTCGGACTAAGGAAAAAACAAACAAATTTTATTAAAAATTTATTTCCTTTTATCGACTGGTCTAATAAAAATCTACCCATAGGAACTCAGTTATTGTCACTAACTCAAACATACCTTTGCAACCTGGTAATTTGGTATTAAAGTTAAATTGTTTGATCTAATAGATTTCATAGGTTCAAATATTAAAGGTTATACGACAGTACCAGTCCGACGTTTGTAAGTCTGAAGTTAGTACCAGTCCAACGTTTGGAAGTCTGACGTTTGTACTCTCCGAAATTTGTAGCGTCCGACGTTTGCGGGTCCGACGTTTGTACTGGTACCCCATATTCACAACGGTACCCTTACCATTATTCTATAGTAAAAAGTGTAAGAATCTTTTTTTTTTCTCTACTGCAAGTTACTTATAAAGAAATTGAAAATACTCAATAGAAAACAAGAATATCTTGATCATGTCTGCTCACTGCTCAGGCAGAAGTCTGAAGGATACCATTGTGAATCGGGATTTGAATTTTGGGTCACTTAAAATTATGTCAACAGTTCCTATAAGGTTTGAACAATCAAAACTGTTCACTTTCAAAGTAAAAAGTTTATCTGGTAAAATAATATTTACCTTTCTTTAAATCTGTGGAAATATCACTTAACCGTTAATTAAAACATCATTGGCGAATAAGTTAAAAATTTATATATCTGGAAATTGAATAAATTATTGTCTAAGTCAAGATTTTAAAAATAAATTTCAGACATTTTAAGAACAATTTTCTATATTTTTTTACAGTTGGCTGTATTAAAGGAATGATTTATGTAGGAAAATATTATATTTTTATGGGTTTTCATATGGCTAACTATAAATCTTTACAGTTGGCTGTATTAAAGGAATCATATATGTAGGAAAATGTTATATTTTTATGGGTTGTCATATGGCTAACTATAAATCTTTACAGTTGGCTGTATTAAAGGAATCATATATGTAGGAAAATGTTATATTTTTATGGGTTGTCATATGGCTAACTATAAATCTTTACAGTTGGCTGTATTAAAGGAATCATATATGTAGGAAAATGTTATATTTTTATGGGTTGTCATATGGCTAACTATAAATCTTTACAGTTGGCTGTATTAAAGGAATCATATATGTAGGAAAATGTTATATTTTTATGGGTCGTCATATGGCTAACTATAAATCTTTACGGACAAAATGTAAAATGTCAAATGTCAATGTAAAAATGTTTTATGTAGAATTTCGATGTTATAAAATCTAACGTTAAGACTTTTCATGAAAACCAGGGTCGTAACGGGGTATGGGGCTAGAAGCCACGCCCCCCCTCCCACAAAAACTTCCAGTGGGACAGTCCTGACAAATATATATGCGTTCCCTAAAATGTTAAAATAAATTTCCAATTTTGCCCCCATAGATAATATAAGATAAAAATAACGAGTTAGAATATAAATGTAACGTGTACACAATAATTATGAGTAAAACATGGAAATGACATGACTCACTCAGCTCAGCTCTATTAACAGACCAAAACGTATTGAAATGTTCAGATTTCAAAACATGACGAAATAAGACCGGGTCGGGCTGCGTGGCCCGGGGAAAGAGAAGGGGGGGAGCGCAGTTATCCTTAAAGGTCATTTACCCTCTTCTCCCAAACCTTTCTGTCCACCTGACATAAGTCCAGCCCCCCCCCATACCCCGGCCCTAAAATATTGACTAAAATAAGGGGGGGGGGGGGGTATCTAGAATGGATAGAAATAAGAAATGTAAGAACATAAAATGTAAGATGAATAGAAATATGAAATGTAAAAATATAAAATGTAGAATGGATAGAAGTATGAATTGTAAGAACATATAATGTAGGATGGATAATAATATGAAATATAAGAATATATCATCTGGGATGGATAAAAATATGAAATGTAAGAATATAAAATGTAAGATGGATAGAAATATGAAATGTAAAAATATAAAATGTAGAATGGATAGAAATGAGAAATGTAAGAAAATAAAATGTAGAATGGATAGAAATGAGAAATGTAAGAATATAAATGTAAGATGGAAAGAAATATGAAATATATGAATATAAAATGTAAGATGGATAGAAATATGAAATGTAAGAATATAAAATGTAAGAGGGATAGAAATATGAAATGTAAGAATATAAAATGGAAGATTGATAGAAATATGAAATGTAAAAATATAAAATGTAAGATGGGAAAGAAGTATGAAATGTAAGAATATAAAATGTAAGATGGAACAAAATATTAAATGTAAGAATATAAAATGTAAGATGGAAAGAAATATGAAATGTAAGAATACAAAATGTGGATGAATAGAAATATGAAATGTAAGAATATAAAATGTGGATGGAGAGAAAATGAAATGTAAGAATATAGAATGTGGATGGATAGAAATATGAATGTAAGAATACAAAATGTAAGATGTATAGAAATATTAAATGTAAAAATATTAAATGTAAGAATATAAAATGTAAGATGGATAGAACTATGAAATGTAAGAATAAAAAATGAAAAATGGATAAAAATAAGAAATTTAAGAACATATAATGTAAGATGGATAAAAATATGAAATGTAAGAAAACAAATGTAAGATAGTTAAAATAAGAAATGTAAGAATATAAAATGTAAGTTCAGGGTTATTGTTGCTAGTAAAGTCTGGAGATAAAGAGGTGGGATAAATGCGAGGTACAAGGATTGGAATAAACGCGGCACCACTGTTGTACTGTACACAGACATGCAACATCGTCTTCACAATATCTAAGCCTCTATTTTTTTTCGTCTGGCCAAAATTGATTAAGATATTCTTGTTTTTCTACCTGAGAATTAAATTTTCAATTGTGATTTTCGGTTTATGGAGCGGGGATACATTATAAGACAGTTGGCAACATTTAATTAACTAGGCTATCTTCTATTTAATGAACATGTTCTCTTTGTGCACATTGTAAAACAAAAACAGAACAAAAATTTCGCGAATCTGAACTTAAAAATGTAGCGAATTTTCAAAAAATTTTAAACGAATTTTGATAAAGGCAAATTATTGAAAATTCGATCATCCATAAACAAGCGAGGTCCCACAAAAAAATGAACCCGATCGGTTTAGCTGTTTTGACGTTATTGGATAAAAATGAAGAGACACACAAACAGACACCCAAGCAAAGTATGTGTATTAATACAACTAGGCTTTTAGGGCAGTTCGCGCCCATATTCTATTTCAAAAGTTTGCGGATTTCAAAATATTTGTTCGCGCATTTTCAAAATTTTGCAAAATTAAAAAACTTTTAAACACAAACTTTTGAAATTTTGGTCATTCATAAAATTCACTAGGGTAAAGCGAGGTACCAAACAAAATTTGGATCCGATCGGTTCAGCCGTTTTGACCTTTATTGGATACAAACAGAAAGACAGACAAGCTATGTATGTATATATATAGATGTAGCTCAAATCTGTAGTTAAATTAATTGATACAAAGAGGTAACTTAAAATTACTTGGACAGTCCTGATATCAGGCACCAGGAGATACTCCATGAGAGAGTTAAAGATTCGCTAAATTTTAAAATGATCGCGCATTTTTGAACTTAATATTTCTAATTGAATCAGGGTGGTAAATGATCAAATTATCCGGAGGAGGGGGGGGGGTGAAAAATTTGACATATAGCAAGTCTTTTCTTTCGTTTCTCAAAAAAACATTGATTTTCCCCAATTCAGCCACTTTATGGGAAAAATAAATGATTTATTAAGAAAATCTAAACCCCTGAACTATATAAAGTTGACTACTTACCCTGGGAATGTCATTGGTCCGTGATGAAGGTTTTTCAACAAGAGAAATATTTCTTCTGAAAATATTAGAAAATTTTTTAACTCCAAAAAAGAACTTTTCAAGATATAAACATTGACGAAAATGGGGCGTTAAACTTCTAAACGATATAAAACAACATTCTAAGCTTGATATATCTAAAAAAAACTTTCGAAAATATATAGAATATTTCTAACAATTTTGTGGTTCATTTAAATTTTTTGAATTAAGAAGGATGGGGGAATACTTCTGATTGTTCGTCAGAAAAAATCTTTCTCAAAATTTGTTATCTATAAATATTGTTTACATGAAGGTTTTTAACAATGATGACATCAAGAGTAAAATACAAGAACCATATCTTTCTTTTTCTTTTCAGGGCTGGTTGGTTCAGCTGGAGCCTTTTCAGGTTCAGTATTTGTATTTTGGGACTCAGCACTTGGTTCTTTTTCTTCCTCCTTCTCTTCTTCTTCATCCTCATCTTCATCACTGCTCTCCTTCTCCTCTTTCTTCTTCTCTCCCTTCTTCTTTTTTCCTTTCTTCTTCTGTCGCTTCTTCCGTTTCTTTTCTGTTCGTTCCATCGCCAATTTTTCGTTTTCCTCTAGTTTCAAATGATAAGCTTCGTTTAGTTCATCTCTATCTGCCCTCGCGGTCAGTATCTAAACAGGGCGTTTGAAAATGTATTTTAGAAATGCCATAACTGATTGACAACAGTGTTACAGACAGTGCAACTTAATCTTAATCGAAGAAACTTAATTGTAAGAATTCTAAGGTTAGTTCATTATTTAATCTGCTCATGACGTGCTCAGTCAGCCCCCCCCCCCCGCCCGGGTGAGTTAAGATAGAGGGAGTGTTCGCAAAAAATCCAAGCCCAAGAGCGTGTAAAGCTTCACATAGTTGCATTTTTACTAAGGCGAATCCCGGATCCGCATCAAATAAAATGGATCATAAGCACTGTATGGCAGGATTAAACATTCTCAAAGATAACAAACGTTTCATATAAAAAGTCAAAATATTATGATATGTTAACTACACTCAAATGCCCCGAATCATATCCCTAATTTATGTAATGTAATTCTTAATTATCAGTTTTTAACTATCAGTTTTTTCGATTTAAGAGGAATAAAAGAAAAAGTTAATTTACATGCGTTTTCAACCATTTTCTCCTTATAGACGCAGCAGAAAGATAGAATTCAATGACTAGCGATTGAATCTAAAGGACCTTCACTAGTCTCCTGGAGTTTGTAATAACTCTTGTAATAATAGAGATAAATGGTAACTTTACACCTATATTCTTTTAATCCATAAAGGGCATAAAAAAATTTCAATTTTTTTTTTCTTGATCAGGGGCGTAGAAAGGGGGGTATTTGGCCCAAAACAGGTATTTATATATATAAATATTTTTTTGCCGATGTATCATTATTGTTTTCAAGATTTTAGGTCTGACAGAATATTAGACCATGACAAAATAGCCTAACAAGGACAGATTCAGCTTGCAGGAGGAGCCCTGTTTTATGCCCCTTATGGATTAAAAGAATATAGGTGCAAAGTTAGCACCATTTATCTCTATTATTACAAGAGTTATTACAAACTCCAGGAGACTAGTGAGGTCCTTTAGGGTTCCGCCTAACCCCCTTAAATTTTTGCGATAATTCCCTTTAAATTTCTTGTATCCGAAATTAAAGGAACAGTATCTGTAATTTTACGTAACCTCAGTTTATAGAGTGCAGGCCCGATTTGAAATTGTAATTGATATACATAATTTTCTATATGAAATTCGATTATTTAGTAAAGTGTGGATTTCTGCTGACAAAGATAAAGATAAAGGTTTGCAGTGTACTGTTGTAAATCACACATTAAAAAGACATTTCCTTTAAGTTAAAATATTTCATTTTAAATTTTATCCTCACATTGAACAACATTTCAGAAAAAATCCAAAAACTGATAAAATTGAATTAAATTTTTTTGAGATCCATTTAAATATTTTGAAATATTTGTTACCTTCATTCTGTTTTGTTCCTTCCTTCTCATCTGCCGGTAGAGATGGAACTCCCCAGACCCGGCCCCAGCGCTGGACCCCATGATGTTGTGGTTGAACTCCGGGGCCTTGTTCACGTTCTTCTCCTGCTCAACCCCAGGATCAATATCACTATAAAGGACTCGGGATTCATATATTTGAGCTGTTTCCATACTTTTCCATGAAACAGTTCCAAGATATTTTTCTATCTAATAAGGCTCTTCGCATACATGTATATTTCTTGGCCAAACGGCTGAAACAATTTGACTGAGTATTAATTTATTAATTTTTAAAATTCCACGGGCAACGCCGGGCACTTCAGCTAAAATCATAATTTAAAACCAAGCGCGGGTAAACGGTTAAAATGGATGAGTTAAACCGGTTTTCTCCTCGCGCAGAGATTAGCCGAGTCAGAATGAGTTAAACTAATTCTGTCCTTTTAAATTAAAAGTTCTCACATTTGGTTCTAAAGTCATGAATGGAATGCTCTAGAACTTGAACAAATTGACGAAAAAGATTCATTAATCAGACATTGATTCCATTCCTTCGGCCGTTCTGGAATATGAACGGGTTTCTCAGGATTCGCCATCAATCTGTAATAATAAACAATAATAATTTTTTAAATGTTATTTTCCCCATATAATCGTAATTTGATCAGTATTACAAATTCCGCAATAAAACAATGCAAATTGCGCAAACACAGCTGTCCTAGACGTGTCTTAGGTTTTGCTGCCTTTTCTGGAGTTTTCCAGAAACAACCCCGCCCTGAAATTAATAAAAATAATACCCCTTTCAATCATAAAATTTGCAATAGAACACCAATAGAACGTTAGAAAAGAAGAATATTTTCGCAATTTTTTCTAAGACAAATCTTTTAAGAATACTATTGTGAAATCTCATCCAATAGTTTGGGTGAATTGAATATACATTTTAGATAGTTGAATGTACGACATTATCCTTACTTTTCTAATTTTATCCTTTGAATGTCTGTGAAAGTTTTAGCTTTGTATCCAGCTTTCTTCTCATCATCTGAGTCCTCTTTATCTTTATCTTTCCCATCTTTTCTCTCCTGTTCCAGAATATGTTAATCAATCATATAATATATCATCAGTCCAAAGCGAATAACTAATTCATGGGTGTATTCTTACCCCTTTCATTAATTTTTTTCATTCTCTTTAGATACTTATAAACCAAAAATTCATTGATTTCTCATTATAAATCAATTATTTCCCCTTTTAAAGGGAGTATTCGCTAAAAATGAAAGGGGGTATAGGCTTAGTGCGATAAAAAAGCGCTTTTGATCGCTACTAATCTGACTTCTATCTGTTGCGTCTATAAGGTGAAAATTGTTAAAGACGTCTCATACCGAATAACTTAGCGGCCATACAAATTGAGAAAATTGCAACATACTACTTAGACCGTAAAAAAATCAATTTAATTTCAAACAAATCATTCAGATATTACAACCTATAGTCATCGATTATCTTTCGCCACATTTGTATATAGTTTATATTTTATAATATTTTTAAATTAATTTGTTTGTTTCTCTTGTCGCTTGCACAACTATCTAAGAATGCCGCACACCACCCACAATTTTTGAAATCCGTTGAAAACGTTTTCTAAAAAATAAAATATTATAAAATATAAACTATATACAAATGTGGCGAAAGATAATCGATGACTATAGGTTGTAATATCTAAATGATTTGTTTGAAATTAAATTGATTTTTTTACGGTCTAAGTGGTATGGTGCAATTTTCTCAAGTTGTATGGCCGCTAAGTTATTCGGTATTAGACGCCTTTAACAATTTTATCCTTATAGACGCAACAGATAGAAGTAAGATTAGTAGCGATCAAAAGCGCTTTTTTATCGCATTAAGCCTATACCCCCTTTCATTTTTCGCGAACACTCCCTTTAACAGTGAATAAAACCAAAACATAAATTTGCTCCGCACAGACATATAAAATGTTTGAGAAAAAAATTATTTTCGACAGAGGGAGGGCAGCAAAAATATGCACCCTAAAATAATTTAACCTAGGGGTGTTTATTCTCATTCAAATCCCCCCCCATGTCAGGTAAATGTGTAGTTTCGTTAGGGGTTTTAATCGCTAATTATAATTGAATAATAGGCAAAAATAAATTTAGGGTAACAATATTAATAAAATTTTCTTTGTGATGACTAATTTTAAATTTTTCAACAGAGCTTTGAAAATCATTCCAAAGAACGGATTGCTGCTGTAGCAAAATTATAACAAGATTAACATGCATCCCTTTTTCTCTTTCTTTTCCTTCGGATCTTTTTCTTTCATTTCTTTATCTTTCTTATCCCTCCATTCCTTTATCTCATTTCGGACAAGCACCATTTTACTCATCTTTTCTCTGAAATACAACAAAATGATAGCAATAATCAAAAGGAGTTAAGAATATATTCATAAAACCATATTAAATTACGTATATTCTGGTCTTAAAAATACTTCTTCCTATCATTTATTTAAATGACCCTGATCTAAAATATTTGAAGGCTAGGTTAAGACATTTTCTGAGTTGAGTGCTTCGACTAAGGTAGGCTCTGGGCCGAGCATCACGGCCAGTTTTCAACTTCGACCATGTGTTACATCTATCCTCCCAAGTACAAATTGCACTGTGCCCTCCAGTGTGGGGGGAGATTATTTTTTTTAGCTACAGGGCTGTTCTATATACTCAGTTGAAAAACCCTTGAAAAATGGAGTCTTTCCTATTGAACGATTTTTGGACCCTCCCCTAGCCTATTAATTTTATACACGACCAACTAATTTTCAGCATAATTATTATTTTAAAAAAAATATTTAGGGTTAGGTTAGGACACTTTCTGGACCGGGCGCTGCGGCTAGGATAGGTAAGGGGGACGATACCTGCGGCTAGGACAGACTAGGTTCAGCGAATTATCATTATTTATTTTTTATTATTTAGGGTTTGATTAAGACACTTTCTGGGCCGGCGCTGCGACTAGGACAGGTAAAGGGGATTAGCACGACGGCTAGGACAGACTAGGTTCAGCAAATTATTATTTATTTAGTGTTATTAAAGGGATAGATTAAGTCACTATTTGGGCCGAGCGCTGCGGCTAGGACAAGCAAGGGGGCCAAACACTGCGGCTAGGCCGGACTGCGCGGCTAGGACAGGCTAGGGGCCGAGCCCCACGGCTAGGAAAGACTTAAGGGCCGGGCGCTGCGGCCACACGACCATTCATATTCATGTGTTACATAAGATGCATGTACAAAATTGTTAGGAAGGGAGCCCCCCAATGGGGAAGGGTCCAAAAATCGTACAACAGAAAATTACCGAAAAATGCAATGGTGCTACTTGATTAGTCATATTTAAACACAGGGTGACTCAAAATAGTGTAAACTGAAGGGGAAAAAACGGGGGTTTGAAGACCTCAGCCAAACATCCAGATTACTCAGCAACCTGATGACATATTAAAAATAAAAAATCGGTCACATATTTAGTTATTGCTCAGATGTATGCAAAACTTTTGCTCGCTACGATTTTTATTTTTGACCCTGCCGCGTCTGCCGTTTCGCTCATTCTTGGAAAAAAAATTTTTGTTGCATATTACTCTTTAGAAATTATTATATTTATAGTAAATTTTAAAGAGCAAATCTATTTCATTTTGCCCTCCATGGTTTGGTCCAGTTTTCAATTGAAAAGGGTGTCCCAGAAAATGCGCGGAAGCTTAACTAATTTATTTACTTTCCAGGGTGTGTATGAAAACGTGAAAACTAATAGAAATGTTTTATAATGATCACAACATAATCTTAACTTGGTAATTAGGTTCAGTAAGTCAACAGCAAAAAATTCCCTCCGAATATGGACATAACCTAGATTAAGCTAAGTTTAGGCTTCCGGGTCCGTCCTAGTATACGATTTGAGAACCCCCCCCCCACCCCCCCCCCTTCTATCAATTTTATACATAACCACTTATTTATTCAGCAAATTTACTATCGATTATTTATTATTCTTTTAGGGTTATATTAGGTCAAGACAATTTCTGCTGAGGCTAGGACAGGTTAGGGGGCTGAGCGCTGCGACCAGGACGGGCCTTCGGTAACAATTTACATCAAAATTAGTATATCTTAAGGGTTTGGATAGGTTAAGACACTTTCTGGACTGATCACCGCGGCTAGGACAGGTAAGGGGGCCGGGCCCTGAGGCCACATGGTCAAATTTATCCATGTCTTACATATAAGATCCATGTACAAAATCGAAAGGAGGGGGAGGGGGGTCCAACAATCGCATGTTATGAAATTACCGGGAAAATCGTATACTGGGACGGACCCTAATTACCTTTTACAGTGCATTATTAATTGATAGATAGTGGGGGGGGGGGGGTTCACAAATGGTGTAGTAGTTTCACTAATACTGCAACATTCAAACCCGTAATTATCAGCACATTTGCATCCAGGAAGTGTTAATTATGTTCACAACAATAAATGAAAAATTGTCAAAATCATTAAGAAATGCCAGTTTTGGTCTTAGATTTTTCTTCTGTATAACAAATGTCGAGATTTGCATTTTAAATAAACTCAACTAAATATCAATTGACATACGCTATTAAAGTATAAAGACTTTAAAATCCAAAGTATTAAAAGGGTATTAATTGAAAAAATCGTATTTTAGTACATAATAAACATGCAACTTTACTCGTAACATAACTTAGATGATTTCGGTCGTGTTTTTCTCAAAAACGAAATCTGGCGCTTTGAAAGGAAAATGCCGCTGCACGCCTGATCATACTTGAATTTGTCGTCTTCGTTTCAATGTGTGTACCACAAGAACTAATGATGTTCCGAACTATAACTTTTTAACGAAATTTACATCAATACAGAAATTTCTTTTCAAACATTGGGATCCGTCCTAGTATACGATTTCTGGACCCCCCTCCCGGCCCTCCCCTCTCCTATCAATTTTGTACATGACCTTTAATTTTAATGTCTGGAGATTTTTTAAATTTTAACAATATTTTAATGAGGGTTAGTTCCGATGATGTAGCATGTATCAGTAGGTTTTGACTAAAATTTGCGGCATCCTCGCTCATCATATAAATAATAAAAACAAATAACAAATAGCTAATTCTGAAGATAACGTTGAGACCTTTAAGAATAGGCTAGTTTTATTAAAAACAGTGGCTGTTTACTAACTGGGGTAATTATTTACCATAAGTTATAGTCCAATATAGTTGTTTTGCAAATATGTTGTCCCAGTGCACGTGCAGAGTGCAGCAGAAATGGTTACAAAATCCTTACATACGCCTTATCCGGCGATTGGAGTTGATTGATTGATTGATTAACGTTTATTTCTATATGCATCAGTAGGCAAGCATCTGAAATGTAGAAAATTTTAATCAAAAATGTATCACAAATAAAGATAAAATGAAAAAAAAATTAGTACAAAATTTAGGCGATTGGGGGAAGCTGCGACCCACGTTACACCTTCGTCGATCGGTATATTCCTAAAGAACGAATTTTTGGACCCANACTCGGTGATCAAGCCGAAGAATAGCTTAAGGTACATCAAGAATTGGGACGTCTTTAAACAGATACTAGAGGACAGATTAGATAATAGACAGGCTGCCTTTAAAGAGATGACGGTAACAGAGCAGGAATGGTTCATTGTTGATCAGATGAAAAAGGTGGGTTCCTCGGTATGCCCGGGGAATCAAAACAAGAAAGAGGAAAGTTTCTTAAGTTCTCGTTTAAGATATATCCTGGAGAAAAAGAAAAGAGTGAGAGCAACGCTCAAACGCATGGACAATCAGTATTCAGCAGCATTCCAAATCCAGAGGAAGAAAGCAAGGGAGTTAGCAGACGAAGCTAGGAAACAGCATTTCTATGATTCGCTGAGGAAGAAAAAGAGGATGAAGGCACTTCTGAGTTCAAAGTCCAAAAGAGCACAAAAACTCTTCTGGTCTATTCTCAACAAGAAACCAAGAGGTAACTCTAGCATAGAAGCATTGATCCAAGGTGGGAGAGTCGTGACATGTCCAAGAAGACTGAATACAATAATAGAGCAGTTTTTCCAAGTGAAATTTAACACAACTTTTGTTCAGGAGGAAGTGAAGTACGATAATGCCCCAGAAGTGAATCTTGGTGTTCCAGAAAGAACGTTCTCTGATTCGAATAGTCATGAAATGATGTTACCTGTTACACCTAAAGAGTTGGACGACACTATAAACTCCTTGCAATCAGATAAAGCCGAAGGACAGGATGGGATCACCAATGAGATGCTGAAAAACACCGGATTGCAGGCAAGGAAGATGATTCTAGATATGTTCAACAATATTATGGCGGGCGGGCTGGTTCCACCAGACTGGAAAGTGGGGGACGTAGTTCTAGTTCTGAAAAACACCCCGCAAACGGATGTCAGTAATTATAGACCAATAACCCTAATAAGCTGCGTATCCAAACTGCTGACCAAGATTCTAGCAAAACGACCGGGGGTCCAAAAATCGTTCACTAGGACAGGACGCTGTTTGCCTCATGCGCTCACCCGTTTAAACTTCAACCCGGACACCTGTTTTCCCTTCCGGCAAAAAGTATGTACTTTTGTCATGCTAATTATAGCCGAATACATCATTAGTTTAGACATCCGCTGATGATAAATAATCGATCTCAAAATACTTTTTGGACCACTAGTATAAAATGAATTTTAAAAAAAAATATAGCCGTGGAATTCTATTGAAGAACACATGCTATAAACGTATGACGTCATGTGTGGGTCGGAGGTAAAGATATACTTCGAAATTAAGTTTTTCCATATTTCGTTTTTATTCCTTTGTCTTGTTTTATTTACTGTGTTTAAAATAACAATTACCAAAAATGTGTGTGAATATCAAATTTTGGTATAAAGAAGGCTGTTTTTAGTGAAGTGCTGTTTATATGCCTTATATGTTAATCTATATATCACACATTATCACATATAATTAAACAAGACATTTGTATACATTTGTTGCGTATAGCCGGCCAAACGGCTGGACCGATTGGGCTGAATTTTTTTGTGGACACATGGCTAAAAAAATCAAAAATATTTTTTTTCAAATTTTTCAAATATTTTTTTTTCCACGGGCAACGCCGAGCTCTTCAGCTAGTTGAAAATATAATCAATTTATCGAAATGCTCAACGTATATCAACATGCTTTTGTACAATAAATAGATTTTAATAATAAAGATAAACTTTAACTGAATTGAAACATCAAACTCTTATTATCTCTTATTAGATTTTATCTTAGACATGTTTTAATACCAAGAAATGGGAGAGGAATCAGAGCAAGGAGGAGATGGGGAGGTGAATTCTTCTTCTCCGTTTAGAAGAATAAAAAATAGATTTGATAACAAACTAGACAGCTTCAAAACAGACGTCGCTAAGGTATGCAAACTTCTTGAATGAGGGGAGGGGGGGGGGCTCAGTTCAGGGGCGTAGTCTTATTTTTTTCCATTCCCCCCTGATCACACCTCTGACTCTAAAGATAAAATAGTTTCTAAATCAAGGTGGCCGCAATTTTTTCTAAAGGAAAGATACTCTAAAATCATGTGTCTGAATTTGTTCTTTTAAAATTAAATTGTTTTGTTTTATTAGATAAATAGCAAAATGAGACTTTAATTATAGCTTTGTTCTCATTTTCTTTTCTTATCTAGGAGTTTAGAGAAGAGTTAGAGGAACATGATAAACATTTAAAGAATGCTCATGAAGTTGCTTTAGGTAGGATTTAAACATCAGATTTTTCCCGACCAAACATTTTGTTCGTTTTATGATTTTTTCATCATGTGCAAAGCATGGTTACAGGGGCTGTAAGATTAATAGCAAATCCAGACCTGTAGCTAGGGGGGGGACACAGGGGCACGTCCCCCACTCTTTTACCTCAGAAAAGGGGCCACACTTTCTGAGACAAAAAAGAATAAAATGAAAAAATGAAAAGAAGGAAACACAAAAGAAAAAGGAAGGATAAAAGAGAAGAAAATTGAATTTTTGTTACCAATAAAATGTGTAAAAGAATATTTTTTCTTCAAATTAAAGAAATTAAGTGCTTTCCGGAATACATTAATTGGGAATTTTTGTTTCTATCCTGTCTTGTGAAATGATCAGGTTTATATTAATTTTTTTGTATTTTGAGAAGCTTTATCTTTTCCCTTCTTTTATTAGATTAATGATTATAATGAACCATCGTACAGCATAAAGTAACATGGAGACAAATTTAAATTATATTCAAAATATGGACAGTGTTAGGAGACAAGCTTGCAGGGGAGATTTTTTTCGAATTTTAGTTTTGAGAAATTGATCTGAATATTTCATGCTTGAGTTTTTTTTTTATCTTTACAGGAATTAACATCATTCACTTTCCCTGTATTAAAAATAATTATTGGCTATTCGTGGTTCAAAAATGTTCAGTAGGAAATTAAGTCTTTGCCACAAACTCAAATTTTCAAATGTACACCTTTGATATTTCGAACTTACATTTATTTATTGTTTAACTCAAATCTCTAAATCTTAAACCTCCATTTTTTATGCAATTATTCAATAGCAATTAAAGGTACGAAAACAGGCAAAATATCTATCTTCAGGGTGGCCAAAATGTACGGATTGTACGGATTGGTTTTTTTTAACCCTAAAATTGTACGGATTGTACGGATTGTACGGATTTGTTTTCAAATTGTACAGATTGTACGGATTTTTATCCTGGAAAATACACCGTTTTTAAATTTTCACTCATTTAAGCAAATTTTTCAGCAGGCATTGCAATTGAGTCAGATCACAGTACGCTAGTCTGGAGATTCAATATGAAACACGCAGCCGGCAACTCGGTGATCAAGCCGAAGAATAGCTTAAGGTACATCAAGAATTGGGACGTCTTTAAACAGATACTAGAGGACAGATTAGATAATAGACAGGCTGCCTTTAAAGAGATGACGGTAACAGAGCAGGAATGGTTCATTGTTGATCAGATGAAAAAGGTGGGTTCCTCGGTATGCCCGGGGAATCAAAACAAGAAAGAGGAAAGTTTCTTAAGTTCTCGTTTAAGATATATCCTGGAGAAAAAGAAAAGAGTGAGAGCAACGCTCAAACGCATGGACAATCAGTATTCAGCAGCATTCCAAATCCAGAGGAAGAAAGCAAGGGAGTTAGCAGACGAAGCTAGGAAACAGCATTTCTATGATTCGCTGAGGAAGAAAAAGAGGATGAAGGCACTTCTGAGTTCAAAGTCCAAAAGAGCACAAAAACTCTTCTGGTCTATTCTCAACAAGAAACCAAGAGGTAACTCTAGCATAGAAGCATTGATCCAAGGTGGGAGAGTCGTGACATGTCCAAGAAGACTGAATACAATAATAGAGCAGTTTTTCCAAGTGAAATTTAACACAACTTTTGTTCAGGAGGAAGTGAAGTACGATAATGCCCCAGAAGTGAATCTTGGTGTTCCAGAAAGAACGTTCTCTGATTCGAATAGTCATGAAATGATGTTACCTGTTACACCTAAAGAGTTGGACGACACTATAAACTCCTTGCAATCAGATAAAGCCGAAGGACAGGATGGGATCACCAATGAGATGCTGAAAAACACCGGATTGCAGGCAAGGAAGATGATTCTAGATATGTTCAACAATATTATGGCGGGCGGGCTGGTTCCACCAGACTGGAAAGTGGGGGACGTAGTTCTAGTTCTAAAAAAAACCCCGCAAACGGATGTCAGTAATTATAGACCAATAACCCTAATAAGCTGCGTATCCAAACTGTGAACCAAGATTCTAGCAAAACGACCATCAGGGGCAGTGGATAAAGAGGACATTGTCGGCCCAGAACAGAATGGTTTCCGAGCGTCAAGATCTTGCAGCGATAATATATTCATCTTGAACACAATCCTGGAGATAAACAAGAGTAAAAAACTTCTATCCCATCTTCTCTTTGTAGACCTCAAGGAGGCGTATGATCGCGTAGATAGGGGAATACTCTTACAGAAGCTACTCCAGCTTAATATACCTAAAACATTCATAAATTTCCTCGAGAGCTACTATTTCTTGGACAACATCTCTACAGAAGCGACTGGAATCAGAACAGCACCACAGTATCAGAAATGCGGGCTACAACAGGGTTGTAACTTGAGTAGTGTGTTGTTCATCCTTTACCTCTCTGAGCTGAGCAGGCGGATGCGGGCAAGCGGTATAGGAGCACGGTTGCCAGATGGCAGTATAGTGAATATTCTACTCTTTGCAGATGACATAATCATTCTTGGCAGGACAACGGAAGAGTTAGATCAGCTGAGAGGAATTCTGGAAGGGTGGTGTGAAGATTTTCGGATGACAATCTCTGCAGCCAAGACAAACGTAATTTCTCCAGATAAAGATTATGTTTGCTAGCTTCATGATAGGATTAGCAAAGAATCGGAAATAATAGGACATGTATCTTCATACAAATACCTAGGCATCCATCAGTTCTCAACCCATCGCAAGACGGCGTCATATAAAGGTGACACAATGATTTCAAAAGCAAATATGTATGAAGATGTTATTCTTCGGACCACCAGAGACGGGATTGACCGAATCATGGCCTTGTCAACCCTGTGGATCAACGTAGCTCTCCCAGCAATTTTTTATGGTGTAGAAGCTGTATCTGTATCTGAACACATAATTCAACAGCTAGAACTGATCCAGTCTAAACTTGGGAAATCAGTGCTAAGAATTCCATACTCATCAGCCAACACAATCATATATACTGAATTGGGGTGGAAACCAATTAGACTCCAAATAGCAGCAGCTAAATTAAGATTCTTTAAACGTGTAGAGGATCCGGAATTCAAAGGCAGTCAACTGGTAAAGACCTGCATGGAATGGCATAAAGGAAATGAGAGAAGTCTTTATATAACTAACCTACAGGATTTGTTAGTTAAGTACAGAGAAGCAGACCAGGAATTGAAAGATATCACTATTAAACAAGTTCATCTCATTCACCAGCTAGAAGTCCAAGACTCTGTACAGAAGCTAGTATCTCTTCGGCTCACCACGGTCCCTACAAGATGGTGGAAACCGATGAATTTCCTGACTAACAGTAGATGCTCTAACGTGATGACCCGCTTTAAATGCATGAATGTAGGGCTGGGCAACAGGGATGCTTACAGAGCGGCAGAAGCAGTAGCTGAGACATCCGGTAGAGTATTATTATGCCCTTTGTGCTTAAACGGAAAGAATAATGAAATTCACATTGCGCTATGCTGTAAAAGCTTGGCGTATGAACGAAGCATCATTCAAGTAGGTCCAAGCCCGCTATCATCAACCCTGGATCAAATACTACAGGAGCAAGGAGTTTTGGATGAAGTCGATGCACTAAGGAAGTTCCTTGGAGATCGCAAGATGACCAAAACTATGTACCTAGAGAGAGGCCTGGCACTGGATATTCTAGTAGATACCTTTTTCAAGAAATGGTCAGCCGTCAGTGGAAGACATATGGACAGACAGATTGTGTTCAATTGGATCTAGGTAGCTATTTTTTGACATTTTTAATCTCTTTTAGTAAATAATACGCATCCTCACCAATGATGGGACTGCTATACAATTAAAGCTGCAATTAAAAATTAAAGATTTTTATACTTATGACATTTGGTTGTTGTGTCAGACGGCCGATCACATGACATAGATAATAAATCTATCATATCCTAATTCAGCAAATAGCTAAATACATCAATCACTTGAATATTTCAAGACGCATTCAGTTCAAAATATAAATCAATGTTCCCAAATTCACCAGCCAACAGGGCAGAGACCTGTTCCCGGTGGAAGTAATTAATGCAATTACACCGGGGACAAGAATCTGTGATTGGCGGTCTGGCAATAACGTCAGATGTCCGTTGTAGATCGTTAAATTTTGCGCGTATTTAATGACTCTAACAAAATAACAAATACCGATTTAACTCTTAAAAATTCCTTGTAGACTCTTTGGAATAACCAAATGGAAATTAGCAAAAACTACAAATCGTAAGACCTCACTTCAATATTGATTTAGTATAGTGCTCCTACTGAAATGATGGTAGAGAATGCTCCATATCGAAACTACAACAAGCTTGTTCACAGCGTTAAAGGAGAAATTGGCAGTATATTGATTGATTTAAGCACGAGAGTAGACACATTTTGAGTCACTGTGATACTGGTGAAGACTGACCTGTGATGATGTTGACCTCCAGCGTTTCCGCGACCTCCGGGATGCTTCCTAGAAATCAATCATGCATCAATCAAGATAAATTGATGGATAGATCAATGAATATATCAATGAAGGATCAATTAATAAATGGATCAATTAATCAATCAATAACCAAATTGATCGATTGGTTTAAATCAAAATTTCATTAATAAGACACCAAGTGGATAGAACGATCAAGTAAGGATAAATTAAGAAATGAATGATTGGATGAATGCTCCATATGCAATTATTCGTAGTCATTACTCAGCTCGTCTGCCTCTCAATTTTTTATCAAATTTATTGTTTGATTGAATAAGTATGGTTGATCTTTTGAAATTTTTATTTTCCTGGATATTTTATGCTATGGTTTTAGTTTTTGTACAGGAAAAATGGAATCCAAGGATCGCTTAATCCATTTCAGATTATAGTTGGGATGAGTGAGAGATTGTGCATGTGAGAGGCTTGGACCCTGAGGGCTCTACTCGTATTCATTATTCTTCTCGTCTGCCTCTCAATGATTCATCTAAATCTATTGTTTGATTGAATAATTATGGTTAATCTATTGGAATTTTATTTTCCTGGATATTTTATGCTATGGCTTTAGTTTGTGTACAGGAAAAATGGAAACCAAGGATCGCTTGATCCATTTCAGATTATAGTTGGGATGAGGGAGAGATCGTGCATGTGTAATGCTTGGACCCTGAGGGCGCTATACAAGAGTAGTGGAGCTGCAGTATTTGAAGTTTAATTAGTATGTAATATGTAATTAACCTATAGTTGAAATGGGCCTCTATTATGTTGGAATAAAAGTAGTTCACCCCATAAGTTTCTTTAGATGGAGGAACATATGGTGTAATAAGGTTTAGTTTTAACTATACATTACATTACTTTGGAATGAATGGCAGACTCTGTTTTTAAAATGAATATTACATTACATTGGAGTAAATGTAATTTACTTTAATGGGGAATGCGACAGAGACAAGAGGAGAGAGTATGATCAACAGGAATGTACAGCATTAAGCACGGAGCTCTGGCTGGGTTATAACCAGGAAAACAGAACATATGGCTTAATATGTTAGCCGGAAAAGAATAAAATAGCTCTTGACACCAACATACGTTTTAGTATGTGAGCTATCAACAGTAACATATGGTTTAGTATGTTAGCCGGTAGCTGGGAAAGCTACATACGTCCTGATATGTTGGACTAGGAGTTAGTAGCAATGGCTTGGTATAGGAGCCTAACCAAGAGAATGGTTAGGCGTGGGTTAGAATAATAGCCTGACATATGACCTAATATGTTAGCAATGGGCGAAATGGGACGATAACATATCATCACCTAAATGTTAAATATAACAAACGGAGCATTATAGGGGATAACTTTATGTCCAACAGTAAGGCACGCCTAGGAGAACCCAGCTGGAAAGGACGTGATTCTGGTTTAAATAAAGTGTCACACCTTACTTTTAGGATGGGTTTGGATACTTTTTTTGGTCAGCCAACTAATTTTACCATATTGAACCTTGGTGTATAAAATTATCATATAGCGCTGTGAGACTGAGCTTCATGTAATGAACAAACTGTAAGTCATCCTAACTAGAACCTAACTATATAAAAGGACTTGCGTCACTTCCGGAACAGTTTACAATAACAGAATCCAATGGAGGGAGGGGCTAGTGTTGTTCATCGGAAGCTAGGATACTAACTATGGTTGCGTACTTCGTGCTGGTGATTAAAAAGTCTGATAAGTCTATTGCGGCCATGTTCTGGGTAATAGGTCAAACTACGTGCTTCACCCTACTGAAAACGATAGTGGAGAAAGCGAACTTAACCTTTCTGGCAAAGAAGACGGTGACGGATTTGAACACTTTCAAACAGGACGCTGCGCAAATGCTGCTGGCTCAGAAGTTGGATACGTCAAATCTTGAGCTCCCCAAGAAGCACAAAGAGGTTTGTGAGGTGGTCCATGACCTAGTTCAGCTTGGGCTAGTGCAGGAGGCCATGATGGGAGCTCAACTTAAAAGACGATTAGCGGAGCTCAAGGGTGAGGAGGAGGCGCTGGTTGAGAGCGGTCTTCGGCCAACCCCGGCAAGGTATATATATATAGATCTACATTTGCCAGCTATAATTTATATTTGGGGGCGATGGCTCCTTCGAGGCCCAGTTTAATATTTCTTCATGGGATTATTTGATGGTCAGGGCATAGAGAACAAGGGGATCAATGGTTTAGTTGTGTTCCACGAAGTAAAACGGAACGGACTATCCAATGGTTTAATTGAACAAGGAGATCAATGGGTTAGTTGATTAAAATTAATTGTTTGATTGGTCCGAGGGAATATGGGATCTTCATGAAGTTAAAGTGGAACCCGTCTTTCAATGGTTAGTCGAACAAGGAGATCAATGGTTTAGTTGATCTCCACATAGCTAACAGGGGACAATCAGTTCAATGGTTTAGTTGATCTCTGGGTCGTCCTCATAACTTAACGGTGGTTTATTGGATTTGCCATCGGTTGATGAATTGATTGACTGGGAACAGGAAACACAAAAAGGGAATATATGGATCAATGGTTTAGTTGATCCCTATGAACTTGTCCCAGAACAAATTAGTAAATAGGTCAATTGATCTAGATCTTACTGGGGAAAAGGGATAGTGCTCATGGTTAAATTGTTTCCTATTTATTATGACCAAACTATAATCTCACTATCCAGGTTGAATCTGCTCAGAGCGCTGTCCTCACAAACCGAGGAGGAGCAAGACGATCGTAAGGAGGTGTCTGAAGATGAACTAATGGATTTTGAGCAAGAGTTGCTTGACATGGACGACACCGCTAAGGAAGATGATACTCCCGCCCTTATCCCTCCTCCTATAGAGATACGGGTAAACTCTGAGCATCTTGTGGACAGAGTCTCAGATGTAGTGGTGCTGAAGATGAAGCGTGAGCTCCGTAGACAGGCTCAAGCCAGCGAGGCTCTCCTAGCCAGAATGGAGCAAAAACTGGATCTGTTGCTCCAGCAGGAACCTTCCATCCGCACTGAAACAACAACATCTTCAAGTAAGGAGTCTAAAGTGTGTTATTATTGCCGGGAGGAGGGGCATCTTGCCAATAAGTGCAAAGTTAGAGTCAAGTGCAAAGGCTGTGGAGGGGACAAGCATCCATATGACAGATGTGAGGACAAACTCTCTACTTGTGCAAAGTGTGATCTGATAGGTCACTCCAGTGTTGTTCATGAGACAAAGGATCCGGTTCTCCGTAAATCGCTATATGATGCTCATCCCGACGAGTTTGCTCACTTTTTCTTGGTCGAGGAGAGAGCTGAGCCAGCCCAGAACCGGCTATACCGGGGGACGGCTAAAAGAAGGAACAGCTGGGAAGATGGCAGCAGGAAAACGGAGCACAGCAGCAAGAGCAGAAGTAGGAACAGAGAGCCGAGAGACAAGTACCCGAGGTCCGACATAGGGAAGGGGAGAGGGTCTAGGCGCTCTGTTTAATTGTTCTTTATGTACTCTAATCAAGGGCGGGATAATCGAGGGCGTGATATTCTTTGATAGCCCCTAAATGAACCACATCGCTTGTTTTCTAGTATTCGTTCTTTTCTGGTCGTCCTCTAGTCGGACTTTATTTGTTTAATAATCATAGACTTTATTCTGGTTTGTGGTTCAGCATAAGCATTACTCAAGGTTTTATTCTTTTATGGTCGGCATATTTTATATTAAATGAATTAGTTTTATGATAGATTATGTATTTTAATTATAATTGTCATGGTTATTCTGGGACCAATAAATGCCATCTCTGTTTAGTACTAAGATTGCTATTTTAATGATAGATAGATAGATAGATAGATAGATAGATAGATAGATAGATAGATAGATAGATAGATAGATAGATAGATAGATAGATA
>NW_019396904.1:208893-229994 GCF_000591075.1 Eurytemora carolleeae | reverse complement strand
TTGCATACTGAAAATTTGAAGAAAATTTGAGTATGCAAAAAACCCTGCTTAAATGTGATTTTTTTCTTATTAGCAGTCTTTTATGCACAAACCCGATAAGGATTCCGATAAGAAAATCTTGTTCAGATAAGCACTAAGAATTTACACAATATTTCCGATTAGCATGGAAGATCTGCATACATACATATATAAATGTTTTCAGGGTGAACAATGTTCATGTTATAATTTTATACATATAAAAATGTGTTATTTTGGGAGAAATAAAGATTATAAACAAAATACGGTTTTAAGTTTCTTTACAGAGCGCTAATTTACAACGCTTGATCTTGATATCCATGTTGGGAACTTTTGAATTTGTCGGAAAAATGCTTGATTCCTCAATTTTAAATTTGTCTGATAACAAGGAGTTTATTTAATCCTTTAAACGATAAAATATAACCGCTAGATCAATGTAGCGATTAACAATGCAAAATTTTCAACCTCAGAATTTAATATTTTACCCTGTACATCTTTATTATTCATTAATGCTCCCTTTCATGAGGCTAGCAAGGCTACTGAAAAATAAATATATCAATTAAACTTGTTATTCACCCCACATCATGATAGCATAGTACATTAATCAAACGAAAAAAAAAACATGTTATTTTATCATTTTAACAATAAAAATAAAGTTTGTAAGTTTATATAGGAATTGAGTCTTAGTCACAAACAAAAATTTACTAATTCCCATATCTTTACAACCTGATGGTGTAAACCTTTGATATTTCAAACTCAGATCATTAAATCCAACAGAAGTTTAAAATAAGTAAGCTCAACGACATTATAGAGATTAGAAAATCTGAGGTTCTGGCAAAGACTCAATTCCTTTAATAAATAACCACGTGGATTTAACGGTTCTGTCAATATTCCAGAACGCTGTGACTTTTGATCACAATTTGACCCGTTAAACACATTTTTTAGTTTTTTTTCTTAAATACTTTTTTGTCGGCATATGCATTTTGAAGGAAAAAGTGTAGAATAGACAAATCCGTAATAAAAAAGATTGTTGAATTATATAGACCAAAACACGTTTGATTTCAAATAGAAGAAACCGAATACTGCTCACTCTGGTTAGTCCGGGGTGCAACAGCTGATCTCCTTTGTATAAAATTTTTTTATTTAATCGATAATATTTCATTATTCTTTATTCTTTGCCATAACCTATAATTTCGTTATCCCTATATCTTTGCAACCTGGGGATGATGTAATCCTTTGATATTTCACTGCACTTAGATTATTTGATCCAACAAAATTCCTACCTTGAAATATCAAAAGTCTACGACATTGGGTTGCAAAGATATAGGGATTATAAAATAAGGGTTTGTGACAAATTACCAGCGGCGGACACAGGGGGGTGGCGGAGGGACATTCGCCACCCTCTGACAGATTCAGGGAGGGGCGTAGCCCCCCCTGAGATTTTAAGGCAAAAAATGTTCCCAATTTGATAAATCGTATGTGTTTTTCAATTTTAAGCTATTTGATTATTTTCTATTTAATGGAAATATAATGATTAATATTTATTGAAAAATTGAATCATCAGAAGAGAAGGACGAAAAAAATATTTTTCTAGCTTGTTAAAAATAAATATAAGTTTATAACCAACGATGTAAGTATACGATGACAGACATTGTGTTTTGTTTTATTGGTACGCGGCACACTGCACATCTTGAGTCTTTTCTTAAGTTTAATTTAAAAATCAACAACAACAAGTAAATGTTATTGTTAACGATAAATTTAGAATTAGAAATTCGTAAGAAACTAGTAATTTCTTTTTGTTCTTAAATTGCTAATGTTCCTATCCTGTCCTAATCCTTTAATTTTGTTCCTAATTATCAATTTTTTTGTTCCTAAAAAATCTTGCCCCCCGTTCACTTAAATCCTGTGTCCGCCCCTGAATTACCAATTCCGTTGGCAGACAGGTTGCTCGTTCTACGAATTATAAGAAGTTAAAAGTATGAAATCCAAAATTTAAAATAGTTTTATAAATCATTACTTTTGAATATATTTAAATATAAATAAGAAGTCCTCGATAAAATGGGTCAAGATAATAGTCCGAGAAAAGATGAAAATGATGAAAAGGAGGAAAAGGATGAAAAGGATGTAGTCCGAGAAAATAATTTGTCTTTTTTTCGGACTTTTCTACGGAAAAATTAATTTCTCCTTTTTTTCTTTTATTGAAAAGGAAGGATCACATTCATTCCCTTCCTCATTGTAATTTATCTCTTTGTTCTCGAACGTGGCAAAAATCGGAATCTTACCCTTTAAAAGGGGAGCCGCGATAATAAATTATAGTATATTCTATATTAGGCTGTAGAACCTGGGGCTGTGAATGATCAGAAGGAAACCCAAAAGATATGAATGTCCAAGGTACTAATGCAAGGAAAGTTAATTGCGGTCGCGAATATTGCGTACAAACCAGTTCTCTCTGGGCGGACTTTGTAAACAATAATAGATGCATCAGTGGTCGTTTAGAAGGTTAAAAGCATTTAATTTTGATAATTTTGATAATTCACATAATAGTTTCTTATGACCAGAATATTTCATAGATTATTTTTGTGAAAATGGATTCCATGTCAGGCTGTGACATCCGTCTTGTGTTTACTTTTCCACCCAAATACCGTACACTTCAGTACAAAAAATGCGTACACCTCTGAAATAATTTAACTTGCAGTACCTTGTGAATGTCCATCCAGAGACATATATGTCGTCTTAACTACATAAGAGGAACCAACCAAGAGGCAACCAGGTCAAAATCTGACATCAGACTTAACTTTTTCACAAACAGAGTTGCCTCCAGACGTCAAGGACTCCAGAACTTTAAACATTTTCAAATCCAAACTTGACAAAATTTTCAAAAAACTGGACCCCTATACTTGTGTGTTTGAGAAGTGTGCATGGATAGCTAAACGCAGACGAGAACCAGGCAGACCAGAACACTACTCTGGAGGACATGGACTGATATTCCATACTCCTACCTGAAGTCCTTGGAATTCCATCACAAGTAAACAAGTAAGTAAACGTGAAAGGATGAATTTAATTTATCGTAGTAATGTCTTATTAGAATGTATCCTAACAAAAGATTTTATCTAAAACGTTTAATGGCGGAAATGAATATGCTGAACATATATACCCCGCACTAAATATTGACAGTATTAAACATTCCTTAAACACAGTCGTACAGTACATGGAAGATATTTTAATAATATCGGAATGTACAAAACAACAGGAGATGTGTAAAACATTTAACCTTATAACAGTAGTTTCTACGAAATACAGTAAATTTTTTTATTCTTTTACACAACAAAAACAAAATTCCAACTCCAATTATTTATTATAAATTGAAAATGAATCCACAAACTCAAAATTTTTATTATGTTATCTAAAAGAAAGCATAATGTAATCGAATATTAAAAAATGTTATAACATGAAAACTTTAATTTTCGTATTTTTAATATTTGTAAACCATAATCCAACGGAAAATATAAGTATTTAGATTTTTTTAAAAATTTGAAAATTAAATCTTGTTATAGATATCAATCCCGCGGGTGTGTAATAAATAAAAAGTAAAAAACCATCTAAAATAATGTAATGTACATTGTACATCGTTTGATCGAAGGATTATTTATTTGGAAAATACAATGAGTTTTCATTGTATTATCCACGTTTTATCGGGAGGAGGAGGGGGGGGGGGATCATAAGCGAACTACCAAATATAAACTCAAACTTATTTGTGAGAAAACTCACAATTATCTGGGCAAACTAAATATCTATCAGACGTATATAGTTCCAGTAATTGTTTTAAATTGATCAAATTTTAATCTTTCAAACTGAAAAAAAGGAATTCCAAACACTGCTTTTACTCGAAATTAAGTTGTTGATCCTGTCCAAATATCTTACTCTTTATTTAATATAATAGTTTCCTTTACGTTATTTATTTTAAAGATAAGTGCAAGGAAAAGAATAAAAATATAAATCACAAGGTATCTGGTTTCAAAGATATTCTTACAACTAATATATACGTATAGACTTAAACAAAATAGATTATAACTGAACAACTTTACTATAAAGAGGGAGTGAGGCTTAATTAAAAAGGGGGAAATTATCTAACTCAAGTTAAGGGTTACGCAAAATAATACCTAAAGCAGCAAAAAGAAGGTCCCCTGGGAAAGGTATCGCACTAAGCCCTGAAGGGAGGGAAGGGGGTTTATATACTTTTTGAAAAGGGGGGGGGAAAGGGTATTTGCGAAACCAAAAAAAGGGAGGGGAGGGTTGTGTTGGTAGGAACAAAAAGGTTTGAAAAAGGGGGAACATCAATTAAGGGTATGAGACATAGGGGGGGGTGGGAGGCCTACGTTGGTCTAGGTATAATTAGGGTAATCAGGCGAGGGATGACAATTTGTGTACTACTAGGCCTGACATGATAAGGCCTAGCTATGCTATAAAAAAGGAGGGGGGGAATCGATAAGAGTAAAAAGAGAGGGGAAGCCTACACCTGCAGAGATCTAATTATGGTAATTACAGGCATCGAAATTTCTAGATCTCTGGTAGACTAAACTAATTATCTTCTCTCTGATCAAACATAATTTTTTCACATCACATCCCTAATTATTGTTATTGATATCTTCGTCTTCGGAAGAGGAGATGTCTATGATTATTCCTTCATCTGAAAACTCATCTTCAGAACTCTCAAAATCTTCTGCATCTTCTGAATCTTCGTGGAGATCATTGAACTCCGAGTCGGGGGTGCATGTACAGTAATCCTGAAACAAGTAACACATTATTTGTTAGAACATGTACAGTTATGTACAGGATGGACAAAAATATCATTATTTTGGCTTAGGAACCCAGCTTTGTCTGAAACTAAACTTTCTCTATAAATGTTACTCACTCAACTTAGAACAATAGCTTGGAACGTTCCCGTGGTTTCTAAGTTATAATCAGACATTCAAACAAACAGACAGGCAGACAAACAGAGATTACTACTTTATATTTATAGATAAGTATCATATACAATATATCTACA
This sequence comes from Eurytemora carolleeae, assembly GCF_000591075.1. Taxonomy (NCBI): domain Eukaryota; kingdom Metazoa; phylum Arthropoda; class Copepoda; order Calanoida; family Temoridae; genus Eurytemora; species Eurytemora carolleeae. Next base: position 224,932 of record NW_019396904.1, on the reverse strand, counting down.
TATTCCTATGAATTATATATAATATTTATTATTTATATTTGTATATTGAACAGATTGTTAAAAACATAATCTGAGGATTACACGGTTTGTTATTTACGATCAATATAAAGCTTTTAGATGAGATTAGAGTAAAACCAGTCAATTTATCATTTATCAATAACCGGTAGATAACTGGGGTTAAATGGTTAATAATAGATACAAAATTTTATAAAAAGATGCGTACATTTCCATGATTGGGTCTTATCACGGTCTCTGAAGTGTCACAACGCATTGGGCTTTGATTTTACCTCACTAACGTCCACTTATGCTTTTTAGAACTTTAAATGTGAATTGTGAACCGTTCAGTACTTAGGTATTGCAAAGCTGTTTAGATAGCTTTTAAACTTTGGAGACCCGTTTGACTCTTAACTGTAATCAGGCTTTATTTTAGATAAACTGATAATTGCACGTTTGCAATACTTACATCGAAAAAATAATAAAATTTTATTGGTATATTATACTTTTTTGGTTCCTAATACAATTAAATTCTAAGTCTTAATTTATACAGAATTTATCTTTCAAGTACAACGCGAAAAAATATACGGCATTACAATATTGTATTCCTGTTTTATAGTGAATTTTCAAAATTAAAGCAAATTTGCACATGTAAGAGGTCATCAATTCTCAAAAATTGTTGGTCAAGTTTGGTTTAATTGTTAGTATTGCGAAAGTTTATAATTAGTATTGCGAAAAACTGAGCAAAAACAAGTACTGAAGAAAACAGGTCCGTACATAAATTGTACGTGGTCCGTACATAAATTATACGTGTCCCAATGACAATTGGACACCCTGTATAATGTTTTTTTATATAAAATCTAGACTACAATGTAAGCCTCTGAAAGTTGATATTCTGCTTATCTGAAAAGTTTAATGGTAAATATCAGCTATATAATACTGGGTAATGGATCCATTAGACACTACACAGGGATATAATATTAGTTAAAAATAATAATATTTTACGTTTCAGAAAATTCTAAATTTATCCAGTTGTTATTCCAAAAACTATTTAAAGGGACTGTAAGCGTAATTTCAAGTAACCTTCCATTTAGTGAGGGACATTTTCGATTTTAAACCATTGACAAGTCATTAAAAACAGAGAACTCAATGTTTATACCTCTTTATTGGTGTGGTAACAGCAATATACTTTGACTGTACGATAGCGTACTGTGTGACCTTAACGTGGATGTTGTCACATTTATTTTATGAAAATTTAGAATATTCTTTGTCCAACGCAGTTTTTAAAACTTAAATATTTAAATCTCTTAAATACAGTTCACTTATGTTCCTTTCTCGAGAAATTGACATAAAACTGTGTCAAAATAATACCAAAAAGGACATATGTCAGATTTTGTATAAAAGTTGTAACGTTATACAGATCATTTTCAACAATTACACAATTAATCTGAAACAACTATATCTCAGCAACCTGAAAATCTCAGATTTGCTCCTGTTATAATTATTTGATCTTAGTTTATATTTTTTATAGATATAATTGATAATATTATTACATTTAATCCGTATAGCCCGTATCACGACACCAGTACTTCAGCAAATGGCAGTGCAATATACTGCAGTATACTGTACCACGTGTTAACGATACTGCACTGTCATTGGCTGAAGTTATTGTGACGTAATACGTACTATCCAGACTATATGTAATAATATTATAAATTATACAATACATATTAAAAATGCTAAATGCAAAATAAATATGAGCAATAATATGAGCAAACTTGAGATTCTCAGGCTCCTGTGGGATATAATCGTTTCAGATTGGTTGCGTAATTGTTGAATACGATGTTTAATGATACAACTTTTATAAAAAATCTGACATATGTCCGTTTTGGTATAATTTTGACACAGTTTTGTGTCAATTTCTCCAGACAGGAACATAAGATAGATGTCTTATAAGTATCGTTCAAAACCTGAGATTCTCAGGTTTTATTCTATACGGTACCCCCTTTCATTTTTCCTTTACAGTCCCTTTAAGACTGTTAAGGACAACTCACAAAATTTGGAGACCCTGCCTTAACATTAACAGTTCAAAAATATCGCAAAAAAACGGAATCAGCTTAATCAAGTCTTGAAACTAAAGATACATTTGTTTTTAGACCAGAAAATGCACTTGATTTCTACAATATCTTGATAATGGATTTACTCTAAATTCCCTAGATGGGATTTGCTGAAAATTGAGATTATAATTCAGTAGATTGCATATTAATATATTCCAAAGCAAAAGTTTAGGTGGTTTGATTTTATTTTGCAAATCTTGAACTAGTTTTTTTTATACTATTTTATAAATAAAAAATAGTTTGTTCATTTAAAATGCTGAGTTGATGACAGTTCAATGATATGAAATGAAGCAATGAAAAAGATTGTAACACTTCTTGAATAAGGTAAAAAATTTGTTTTTTTTGTCAGACAGAAAAATCTAAAAATTTCCAAGCAGGGGGTGGGCTCTGCCACCCTGCAACCCCCCGCCTTGTTCACTTCGTTTCACTCGGTGTGCCCCCCCTAAAGAGAATTTTGTTGAAGATAATAAACATAATGTTTTTAATATTGAAAGTCGATAAAAGCCAGAACAAGCTTTATCACATTATTTGTGAGGGTTGAATTCTTGCATGTAGATTAAGTAAGGTAAAGAACAATGAGCTACGTATTTATCAAAATTTGAATATTTTGCAACTATTTACCTACCCTATACCCCAACTGTCTAAATACTGCCTAGCCTAGCATCCATGGTAGAAATATGCAACTTTAGTGAATATAATAATTATCCATGCAAATAAGATCATTTTTAGATTTTGCTAGTTTTAGATATTTTTGCAAAGCTGATGCCCCAAACAGATGTCTACTGTCTACTGTCTACTGTCTACTGTCTACTGTCTACTGTCTACTGTCTACTGTCTACTGGCTACTATCTAATATCTACTGTCTACTATCTACTGTTCACTGTCTACTGTCTACTGTCTACTGTCTACTGTCTACAGTCTACTGTCTGCTGTCTACTGTCTAATGTCTACTATCTGTATTCCTCCTGATATGGTTTGAAGGAATGGTATCATTACACAATCTATCTTTACACGGAATAGTTGAAATATCAAATCTTTATCTTGAGAAACATCTCAACCATGGAGCTGGACGCATTCAAGGGACAAGGTTTAACAAATAGTATCTACACAACCTTCACAGATTCTTATCATCAAGGATTCTCATTTTTATGGAATTAAAGATGTAATCCTCAATAGTCAAGAAAGAACGCCAAAAAATCGTGTAAAGAACTTTTAAAGCTTTAAGCAATAAAGTCAAGTTATTTACGTAAAAAGAAGATAACTCCTCTGCTAAGCATTGCATTAAAGGAAGTAAAAAGAGGTTTTGCAACAAGCTTTAAGTTTTCAGTCCCAATATTTTTGCAACCCGATGTCATAGACCTTTAATATTTTAAACTATGTATTCTGTTATGTCAAATAATAAAAGTTTAAAATATCAAAGGTTTAGGTTGTAAGGAAATATGGATTAGAAATTTGAGTTTGTGGCAAAAACTTTGACAAAAAAATATTTAAGTTTATCTTTTTGGTCCATGAAAAATGTATATTTAGATCTTAAGTCATGAAGTTGATGTTGACACAAAAATTGTAGACCCCCCTTCCTATTTCTCCCTTTTACCCTCCTTACCCCCCCCCCCTTCCCTTCCAAGTCGAATAGTTAAGTTAACAAGGATATATTTAAACTGGACAAAGCTCAACCAGCATGAGACGAAGGGACTCCGTGAGAAAACATGAAGATCTTCATCTTCAGATTCCTGTTCCTTCTTGTCAAATTATCCCGCTGTCAACTCTATACTAGATTTCAATTTATTATAGGTTCTGTTACAGTCTACGACAATGGGTTACAAAAATATAGATATTAGAAAATCAGAATCAGTGGCAAAGACTCAATTCTTTATATAACATTTCAGGATTTTAATCAATAGAAACTTGGGTTCATGATATGGATTCTTAGGTCTTATCGTTCTTGTCAAATTATCCTGCTGTCAACTCTAAACTAGATTTTAATTTACATGGGTGCTGTTACAGTCTACGACATTGGTTTGCAAAGATATAGAGATTAAAAAATCTAAATAAGTGGCAAAAACTCAATTCCTTAGCGCCGGCCTTTTTTTATAACATTTCAAGATTTCAATTAATTGAAACTTGTAATCTGGGATTCTGACATGGGTCCTTAGGTCTGTTCCTTCTTGTCAAATTATCCAGCTGCCAACTCTAAACTATTTAGATGTCAATTTATTACAGGTGATGTTAAATAATTAATTGCAAAATATTGACAATAAAAAGTCAGAATTTAAGACTCAGTTCCTTCACGCCTTCATGATAAATTTCAGGATGTATACAAATAGAAAAAGTTCACAATTGAAATTGAGAATGGGCGCGAAGCGCTCTAAATGCCTAATTTTATAAAATTTCAGAATCTCAATTAATCGAAACTTGAAATCTGGGTTCAGGCTATGATACGGATTTTTAAGTTTGTTACTTCATGTCAAATTGTCTTGCTGTCAACTCAATGCTAGATATTAAATCACTAAATGTGCATTCACAGCTCTAGCGGTTCTGTTTTTTTGTTCTTTGTGCTTCTTCCGGGTTTTTGTTTTTACCCTAATTTAGTCCTTGTATTACAATAGATGTATACAAATAAATTTATATTTTTTCTTGTTGATTTTTTAGGTTTTATTTGGATTTCTTAAAAAGATTAAGTATCTGGGTACAGGAAAAAACTAGATCAAGTATATATCTGAGTTCAGGATGAATCTAGATAAAGTTTCTGGGTTCAGGATAAAACTAGATCAAGTATCTGGGTTCAGGATAAAACTAGATCAAATATCTGGGTTCAGGATAAAACTAGATCCAGTATCTGGGTTCTGGATAAAACTAGATCAAGTATCTGGGTTCAAGATAAAACTATATCCAGTATCTGGATTCTGGATAAAACTAGATCCAGTATCTGGGTTCTGGATAAAACTAGATCAAGTATCTGGGTTCAAGATAAAACTAGATCAAGTATCTGGGTTCAGGATAAAACTAGATCAAGTATCTGGGTTCAGGATAAAACTAGATCAAGTATCTGGGTTCTGAATAAAACTAGATCAAGTATCTGGGTTCTATCCTGTTATGATTAAATTATCCTGCCCTCAGGTCAGAGATTTAACCAGATTTTCATTTTCTTTATATTAAGAAAAATGAAAAATATGTTGAAAGGAACTCTGAGCAGGTTTTCATGTAAACATAGAAAAACTTTTATTCAATTTTTCAGATGAAAGAAGGTTGAATGTCGAGAACTTTAGATATATCTTTATAGGCGAATTTTTACAGTTTTGCAAAAACATTGAAAGTAACAATTTTCAAAATTTATTTTTGCTGGCACAAATTCTCTTTTAATACCTCCAACTGGTCTGAAGTTGGTGTAGTGTTTGCAAAATCATTTTCCTTAATATGCTGGTACTATAAAGGTCCAATTATGATGACGATTGAGAAATATTGTTGTACAAAAAATCTTAAAAGTGTTTGTAATTTTTAGTAAACTTTGATTTAAAAAAAAAAAGATTGGCATATCCTTTCAGATCAAGGACACATATATATATATTCAGACTTCTATAACTAGTTGCTAAATTTTCAAGACTGGGTGGACTTTGAAGCCACGCCTTGGTCTTTGATTTACTCACAAATACAAAAACGAAGTCAAACATTTTAGAAATCCAAAGTATAGAAATCGTGAGGTATAGCAACAAGGCGTATTTTGCGGGAGAATATTTTTATATTTTTGAAAAATGAAATTTTTTTGCAACTAATGTAGCTTATCATTATTTTTTTTACATACCCTGGACATTAATGTTATTAGTTCAGAAAATGCCGGCGGAACATTATGCATGTGAGTCAGGGACAATTTATTTTTCTCAGAAATATACAGTGCTCAGTCAATGGTCAGTGAAGTCGACTTCTCAAATATTCTGTGCTCCCTGTAAAAATAAAATGGTAAATGAAAACAACTTCTCGTAAATATACCTGAGAATGGATTCTTTTCAATAGTGGTTTCTATGCAAAAGGAAATTGCGGATTTATGCTGCAGAGACACCAAAGAAAGTTGTGAAAATTGAGCAATTTATATGTTTAGAAAGTACCATTGTGAATAAGTATTGGGTTTACCCCTCTTTAAATGGAGGTTCACTATACTTGAAATTACGTTTACAGTTTTAACTTAACCTTCCTAAAATGTGAAGTATAAACAAAATTATAATTTCTAAATTATATTCGTTAAAAAGTTTCATTTTTAATTGGGTTTGGTGATCATATCTTCAGTTTCTGGTTGACTCGTCAAGTCTAGTTAAAGAATCAATGAGACGCAGAAAATATAAAAGTCAAAGTTTTTATGTGGTTTGTGTTCTGGGTCGTAAATAATATAAACCTGTCAAGAAATGCCACAAATCACAGTGAAATAGTTTAAGGTAGAACCAAGCAACGAGTATTGATTCATGTGCAGTGATCATAGTGCACTGTACACCAATGTACGGAATGTACATTGTACGGAATATACAATGTATGGAATGTACAATGTACGGAATGTACAATGTACGGAATGTACAATATACGGAATGTACAATGTACGGAATGTACAATGTACGGAATTTACAATGTACGGAATGTACGGAATGTACGGAATGTACAATGTACGGAATGTACAATGTACGGAATGTACAATGTACGGAATGTACAATGTACGGAATGTACAATGTACGGAATGTACAATATACGGAATTTTCACTTTTCTATATGTAAATGATTCCCTGCATAGGTAAAATTGTTTTCTTCCTTTGCTACATCATTAATTAATTAATTAATTAATTAATTATTAAAATACTATATTCAAGACAAAAGTCTCCAATAAACCATGAGATCATCATATTTTAAGAAGTCATTACAATCTCATCCTTAGGGGGTATAACCCTGTATTTGCATAAATTTTGACAAGTTCTTTATGACAATAAAATAAAGCAATCTTAGCATACATACAGGATGACCAAAAAACAGAGATTAGGATTTTTAAGCCTCCTTAATCCTTTGAAATTATTCAAAAATGTGCCGCCAGTATAAGGTTTTTAATTTTTAGAAGGGGTCATAATATTAAATTTGTGTCGCACGATCCTTCAATTTGGTGTAAACATATGTCGAATATTCGAAAATCTCTCTGTTAATTTCAGCTGACCAAGATTGCTTAGGAAACAAAAAAATATTTAAATCTTTCTGAACCCCCTAAGATTTGTCTTTTGGGCTTTGAGAAATCTATGCTAGAAACCCTAAAAAAAATATTGGTCGCAGAAATCCCGGTCTCATGATTGGAACAGCTTAAATGAACCTTGGAAAATAGAAATAGGTGATTTTTTGCATGGCATCGAATTGGGGCCTCTTTAAGAAAAAAGTTTTAAATATAAACATTCCTAAATAAATATTCAGTTCACTATTATGATTTCTAAACATTGTTAATTTGTTTTCTCTCTGTATTACAAATTTGAATAGAAAAATTATCAATTGTTTAAAGTTAACAAATTTTTTTAATTAGACACAGTTTTGCGCCACACAAAGGCATCGAACCCCAAATATTACGTAAACGACCCCTTCTAAAATTAAAAACTATTAAGCAGACCCAAAAATATTAGTAAAACAAAATAAAAGAGAAGGATTTGAAGGAAAATAAAAATGGAAGGAAGGCTAAGGTATATGAAGAAAACTAAATGATAAATATGTACAGGGTTATCCACAAAGGATGAGACTTTAGAGAAGATTGTACANATCTCATCCTACACACCAAAGTTTACAAGGTTTCAGGTCGTCTTTACAATCTCATCCTACACACCAAAGTTTACAAGGTTTCAGGTCGTCTTTACAATCTCATCCTACACACCAAAGTTTACAAGGTTTCAGGTCGTCTTTACAATCTCATCCTACACACCAAAGTTTACAAGGTTTCAGGTCGTCTTTACAATCTCATCCTACACACCAAAGTTTACAAGGTTTCAGGTCGTCTATATAATCTCATCCTACACACCAAAGTTCAACTCTGAATGTATATATGACAGTAAAAACAAGTGCTATTAACATATATTATTTATAGAGAAGGATTTGAAAAAAAGAAAAAATGGAAGGACGGCAAAGTTTATCAAAGTGTGAATTGAATCGGTTACGATAAATATGTATGTAAAAATTGAAAAACAGAAAATAGTGATTTGTGAAAAAAAGGAACGGACATGTTAATAGGGTGAAGGATGAAGGATGAAGGATGAAGGATGAAGGATGAAGGATGAAGGATGAAGGATGAAGGATGAAGGATGAAGGATGAAGGATGAAGGATGAAGGATGAAGGATGAAGGATGAAGGATGAAGGATGAAGGATGAAGGATGAAGGATGAAGGATGAAGGATGAAGGATGAAGGATGAAGGATGAAGGATGAAGGATGAAGGATGAAGGATGAAGGATGAAGGATGAAGGATGAAGGATGAAGGATGAAGGATGAAGGATGAAGGATGAAGGATGAAGGATGAAGGATGAAGGATGAAGGATGAAGGATGAAGGATGAAGGATGAAGGATGAAGGATGAAGGATGAAGGATGAAGGATGAAGGATGAAGGATGAAGGATGAAGGATGAAGGATGAAGGATGAAGGATGAAGGATGAAGGATGAAGGATGAAGGATGAAGGATGAAGGATGAAGGATGAAGGATGAAGGATGAAGGATGAAGGATGAAGGATGAAGGATGAAGGATGAAGGATGAAGGATGAAGGATGAAGGATGAAGGATGAAGGATGAAGGATGAAGGATGAAGGATGAAGGATGAAGGATGAAGGATGAAGGATGAAGGATGAAGGATGAAGGATGAAGGATGAAGGATGAAGGATGAAGGATGAAGGATGAAGGATGAAGGATGAAGGATGAAGGATGAAGGATGAAGGATGAAGGATGAAGGATGAAGGATGAAGGATGAAGNTTTTTTCTCGGTAAAATGTGGTTGTAAACCTTTAAATATGAGAATACGTGTCACAAATACAATATAATCTCACATCTCTCAAGAATTTATTTTCAAAAAAAGGATTTTTAATTTATGGAACAAAAAATTTAAAGGTAACAAAAGAAAATCTTTACGCACTGGGTGTCCCAAAAAAATGTCCATTAATCTGGAAACTTTTTAATCGTCTTGGATCGACGCAGCAAGCATTTAGAATTGGTAACATACTTAAAATAGAAACAGTCAAGATAACTTTCTTCTAAACATGGGATTTTAAAGCAAGATGCATATTCTCAAAAGTTATGATGATCTTAAGATTTTTTTCCGGCTTCCGTTTTGTGCAGAAACAACATTTTTAAACTTTTCTTTACATATATCTCATTTCTAAACTCTGGACTGCATTTAGAAAAGTAATAAACATTGGATTTTAAAATAAATCTTTGTTTTTTTATTAACAATAACATAAAAAAGCTTCTAGGGAATAAAGTCTGTAAAATATAAAAAATGCAATAAATACTGATCAAAACAATCTTCTTATGTTTTGCAATGAATAAGGTAATCAATGCGATAGAATGAATATTTGCACAAACATTTTTCTGCAGAAACTAAATATCTGCTAAATAAATTACTGCAAATTTTCTATTGCGGGAAATGAATTTACTGCAAAATATTTAATGGAATCATTGCACAAATATAATCCTGTGCCAAATAAATAAATGCTTTCAAGATAAACATATTAATTAAAATTTATGGAAAATTACATTTCTTAGTTAAATCTACTTTTGGAAAATAAATTTTCTAATCCCTATATCTCTCCATCCTTATATCAGAGACCTTTGGTATTTTAAACTGTAACTTTGTCATTTTGATCAAAATTATAAAAAAATAGATTCCAGAGTAAACTATATTAAAAACCTACAAAAAGATCAAAATTTTCCAAAAATTAAATTAAAGCTCATTTTTTTCTTGCTCATCAAATCTCTAATATTTTTTTAAATCACAACATATCAATTATTCAAATTATCAAAATTATAATGATTAATATGATTCGACTGCTTGTTTAATCTAAATTAAATTGAAGAATATATTTTGCACAATTCTAGAAAATTTAATCTAGTAAAGTTTAATAGACTCCCATACTAGTGCCAAGTCTATTTTCATAAAAAAAAACTTTTTCATGATTTCCTGCTAAAATTGTGGGATGAAATTTTCTTTTATTTTACCCAAGGGAGCAAATAGTGACACAAGTACGTTTTTATAGTTTCATTTCATACTAGTAAAGATAAAATATATACAAAACCTGTTTACTTTCTGCAGTGCAAAACCTGTTTACTTTCTGCAGTACAAAACCTGTTAACTATCTGCAGTACAAAACCTGTTTAGTATCTGCAGTACAAAACCTGTTTACTATCTTCAGTACAAAACCTGTTTACTATCTGCAGTACAAAACCTGTTTACTATCTACAGTACAAAACCTGTTTACTATATGCAGTACAAAACCTGTTTACTTTCTGCAGTACAAAACCTGTTTACTATATGCAGTTAGGGATGTTAACGTTTTCATTTTTCAGAAAAACGATCGTTTCGTTATGAAAACGACGACAAAAAATCGAAAACGAAACGATCGTTTTTAAAAACGATAGTTTTTTTAAAAAGTTCTTTTTTTAAAAATGGTCGTTTTTAAAACGATCGTCGTTTCGTTAACGATCGTTAACGATGACCCTTCGTTAACGACATACCTTTGTTAACGATCGTTAACGACGACCCTTCGTTAATGATCGTTAACGACAACCTTCGTTAACGATCGTTAACGACGACCCTTCGTTAACGATTGTTAACGACAACCATTCGTTAACGATCGTTAACGACGACCCCTTTGTTAACGATCGTTAACGAAGAGAGGAAGCCGACCTGAAGGGCATCTGTACTTATCATTGAGTAGTTTTTAAGAAAATATCAAGGAGTTTTAACTCCCCCACAACTGTCAAACTTTGTGTAAGACGACATTCAATAAAGTTGCATGTAATTTTTTTCTCCAAAAAAGACCGTTTTGATAAAGTTAACGATCGTTAACAACGACCTTTCGTTAACGATCGTTAACGACGACCCTTCGTTAACGATCGTTAACGCCGACCCTTTGTTAACGATCGTTAATATAATTTTCAATAAAAATTTTTTTCAAAAACGATCGTTTTTTTTAAAACAATCGTATAAAAAACGGTCGCAAATCGTTTTAATAAAATTGATCGTTTTCAAAAACGATCGCTATTTAAACCGATCTAAAACAATCTAAAGACCAATACAAAAACAATGCAAAAACGAAGATGAACCTTCGTTAATGGATCGTTTTTCCGATTCTAATTTCTTTAGAATAAATATATTATAAAGTTAAATAAAAGCAAACTTTAACATATTACAGTTTTGAAATATTGGAAGTTTTATTGAATTTTTTTTTTATAAAAAACAAACCAAAACGATTAACAATTCCGATTCGTATCCTTCCTTTATCTTGAACTAATTGAATCAGTGGTTCAAATTTGAACCGGCACCAGATAATTTAGCGTTGTAGCTCTACTCCATTAAATTCATTGCCAGTATCCATCTAATTGGATAATAGATAGAACGATATATGTACCGCCATACTATTTCTATTGGTTCAGAATAAACAGCAAACACATGACTGAACCCTGATTGGATCAGGTGCTAATGGACTCGGCAAACAGGAGTGGTATATAGATGATTTACTGGAAACAACCAAAAATAGTCTTTTTGCAGCTATACAATACGTACGTTGTTCAGCTGTACAGATCTTGTATATTATGACAGGGTATAATAGAGTCATAAATATAAACATATGTTTAGGTCCTTGCTCTGTAGTAGACCGTAGGCTAGAGCTCAACACTGAATACAAATATCTATCTTAAGCTCTTTGATTTCACTTTTATATGCATTGGTTCTGTACTTGAATACTCTTAAGCTGTACTCTGTACGTACATAACTACATATGTGTGGTACCGTACAGTAAAATACTAGTTAGCTCTTGCAAACATTGTCATTTCTCAACCTATGTTTATATATAGCTAATAACCAAAAAATTTACATTTAATGGCTAAAAATGGATTCTAAAGTTGAGACCAACTTGACTATTAACTAGGACTACTAGTTTAGCGTAATGTTGTCCCCTGCCCCTAGATCAATTAAAACACCTTCCCCCTGAAGTAAGAGCTCAGAAAGCAAAATACCCCCCAAACACCCTCCATACCCCTTAATTATGAGCAATACAAATGCGGGTCGGTCAGGGTTAATCTTTGGAATAAAAATGGTATTTATTTTGATAAAAAGGGATATAGTACGGTTTTCGGACAATCCTACTTTCGGAAGGCATCTTCCCTTGCATACAAAGAAGTAAGAGAAGGGGTTTGATTGATATCAGTAATATCCGCGAGGGAAAAGGAAAGTGGTTTGATGTTGCAAGGGAAAAGGTGTAACTTGTAAGGCGAGTAAGTAGGCCGATGAAAAGCGATTGATTTAATAAAGGGAGAAGATAAGTAGTTGATGTGAGCAAAGGGAGTACAATGTACGGAATGTACAATGTACGGAATGTATACATTTCTACCAACAAAGCAATTCAACGGTTTTAAGGTTTTCCTTCAAGTAATAAATACATTCAAACAAACGGTCCCTATGTTATGTGTAGCATGCTGATTGCTGAATGTTAATGTCGCCAGTTCACTGCTATTTTATAGTACACTGAGAACCAGGAAACTGTGGAATAGAAAGACGACATTATAGCAATGTTTGATGTTGTTACAAAGAAAATAGCAATTAAGTAAATAGTACTACATAGTAACTTCTTTAATCACTTGGTAAATGGGTAACAATTAGGGTTTCCAGCCAAAAGAGAAAATCGTTTCACGAAAATTTCGCATTTTTCGCGAAAATTTTCGTATTTTTCCGCATTTCCTTCGCTCGCGAAAAATGTTTCACGAAATTTCGCTTCAATCTCTTTCGCAAAAAAATGCGAAAATGTCGCGAAAAAATACGGAATTTTAAAAAAATGCAAAAGTTTTGCATTTATTAAAAAGACAAAATATTGAGAATACAAGACACAATTTTCGCAAAAAAAAATTTCGCAAAAATATATTCGTTAACATTTTTTTCGCGAAATTGCGCTTCGTTTTCGCTTCATTCATTTTCGCGAAAAAGTTTGCGAAATACGAACGAAAATTTTCGCATTTTTTCGCGAAACGTTTCGTTCTCTGGAAACCCTATTAGCAATACTGCACATTTCCTGTGTCTCGTGTTCTTTGGACTGTTTGAAGTCATAACTTCAGTCTAAAAGTTGTCTTCCTATTTCAGCGAGTTAAAACTGTAGAAATCTGTAGAAATCTTTGCCACAAACTCTGATTTTCTAATCACTAAATCTATGCAACCCAATGTCGTAGACCTTAGATATTTCAAACTATGCATTCTGTTAGATCAAACAATCTGTGGTTTATATTATCAGGTTGTAAAACTATAGGATTTAGAAAATTTGAGTTTTGCAAAAACTCAATTCCTTTAATCATTTAGGAAATCCAACCATGTACACATAAAAATCTGCAAAATTGCAGTTTATCTGTTTGCAATGTTTACAACAAAAAATGTTTACAGGAAAAGGAACTAAAATTAAATTAAAAGCTAACATTTTTGTTCATTCTGTTCATATATTTCCTTATGTTGAAGTTTCAAAGTAATCCACTATAGTATACAGGCCGGGGACCTAATTAATGAACATGCGGCCATTTTATGCGCTCACATTCCAACTTGTAAACTATCAGATTTTAGAACTTTAGAAAACGTTACAAAGCTACAATAGTTAAAGTTGTCAGCTGTCAGCTATAACAATTTATGGTATCATTAGATCAATATGTACATGGTATCTACAATAATTATACAATCTAACGTAAACAGATAAAAAGTTTTAAATTTTTAAACATAAAAATATATATTTTCAGTTTGGTTGCAACATGTAGCTGCACGCGTTCAAATACAAGCTATTTTCAGTTTGATTGCAACATGCAGCTGTACGCGTTCAAATACAGGCTATTTTCAGTTTGTTGCAACATGTAGCTGCACGCATTCAAATACAGGCTATTTTCAGTTTGTTGCAACATGTAGCTGCACGCATTCAAATACAAGCTATTTTCAGTTTGGTTGCAACATGTAGCTGTAGGCCTTCAAATACAAGCTATTTTCAGTTTGGTTGCAACATGTAGCTGTAGGCCTTCAAATACAAACTATTTTCAGTTTGGTTGCAACATGTAACTGTAGGCCTTCAAATACAAACTATTTTCAGTTTGGTTGCAACATGTAACTGTACGCCTTCAAATACAAGCTATTTATATAAAAAAGAATGGTTTGAAGTTACAGATGGGGCGATCGACTCGATCATTGTACTTTTTATTAAACAAAAGATTTTTTTTAATTTCAGATTTTGAAAAATCTACAAGTCAATTTAAGTTTTAAAGGAACCAACAAAATTACTATTTTTGGCATCTTATTTATCTTCTTGTCTGATGTTGACTTAACTCGAAAATAAAACGAGAAACAATAAAAGAGACTACTGACTTATAATTTCAAGTGCCCCGAACCCTAAAGCTGTACCTTTATAAAACCTTTGAATAATCAAAAACGGCTGAGCTAGAAATATCCTAGCCTGGAACCTATTATTTGATATATACCCTTAATCCCGATCGCTTAATCTCTATATTCAGAGTGCAGGAATTTTTAAAGTTTACGCAGAATCTGCAGATTCTGCTGGATCTCGTGATTTTGAATATCTGCAATTTCTCTGTTCTATCAATGGTTGAATATATGATTGGCACATTGATTTTTAGATTAAAAAAGCTAAGGATCAAGCATTAATCTCGTTATCCAACCAATACAAAAGTTTTCACCTTCATCTTTATATCGAAAGCAGAATTTATGAAAATAACATTGCCTTAATCTTAAATCATAATTGACCCAACTTACATAACTCTCGATAATAAATCATAAATACAGGATATATTATGAATATCTTTATAATACTGTATGTACACTGAACACTAACACAATAGGTACGTTTTGCATTGGTGAGTTGCATAATAGTTATCTGATGGAGTTTATCAAAGCAAAGATGTAATTTTATACTGAACAGTCATTCCTTCCCCCTCCCCTCTCATCCACCCTCTCCCTCCCTCACTTCTCCCTCCCCTCTAATCCAACCTCATACACTCATCCCTTATCTCTCATCCAAGCTTCCATGGTTTGAGTTTTATTATTACAATTATAGATATGATCTTAAACAATACATGTAGAGCTACTACTTTAGATTCAATTATCTACTCAAATAAATTGAACTAAACGATTATATATAGATAAAGTATTTTATTCATTTGATGAATAGATAAATATTAGGGTTTTGATGAATAGATGAATATATAGATAAGGTTATGTTTGGTCATATATTTCATAAATGCATAGATGAATAGATAGATATGATTATTGTTATGTATTAATTTTATGAACAGCTGAATCGATATATATGATCATGTTTTGTTATGTATTTTTTTAATGAACAGATGAATAGATATATAAGATAATGTTTGGTTATGTATCTTTTTGATGAATAGATGAATAGATATAAAAGGTTATGGTTGATTATGTATTTATTTAATGAATATATGAATAGATATATATGAATATGTTTGGTATGTATTTATTTAATGAAGGGATGAATAGATCGATAAGATTATATTTGGTTATGAATTCATTTAAAGAATAGATGAAAAGATGAATAGGTGAATTATATTCTAAGGATGAATTTGTAAATAACAATTATTCATAATTTAGTTTTGTATCAATTGTATTTACTGATGAACAAGATAATTAATGCTATCTTTAGATTTAATACTTGTGGTTTCATT
>NW_019396904.1:147001-208666 GCF_000591075.1 Eurytemora carolleeae | reverse complement strand
GGGGGGGGGGTGGATGTTTAGCCCATCTTTCTACGATAGTAATTTCTTTAATTTTACTTTAAAATCCAAACACAAGAGTGGTTTTTTAATTAAATTCAAAACACTTATTTATTAACAAAGTTGCATTGGGTGCATTTAGATACTATTCCGTGTTTTTATTCATTTTTTGGTTTAAATGTTATTTTAAAAAATAAAATAATTTTTTTTTCCTCAATAAAATTTTTTTACCACCATTATGGACGGCCGAGACTTGTTTCAGACTTGTTATCTCTATGGTTAATGCTAAAGGAAAATAAATTAATTTTAAGAAATGGGTGAACTGTTTAATCACCTGTTTTACACAAAATAGTCTTAAAAATATATCCAGCTGCTGTTAGGTCCCTGAACAATAAACAACAAACATGAAATTTAATTTGGTTGTAATGGCGTTGAAGTCTAGTCCCTCTGGATACTAGAGCTGTATCATTGTGTGTAGAACTAAGGAGGAGGGATAACACTCCTGTATGCCGACTCCCTTAGCGCCTGATCCAATCAGGGTTCAGTCATGTGTTTGCTGTTTATTCTGAACCAATAGAAATAGTATGGCGTTAATATCTACCTTTCTATCTAACATCTACCAATCTTTCTATCTTATTATCCAATTAGAGATATGAATCCTTCTATCGGCGCTAACAGTAAATGGACATATTCACTTCTACTGAAACTATAGTGATAAAAAGGTTGGTTTTATTTAACTTTGAGTTTTGACGTATAAATAGTAAAGACTGTTCAGAAACTGTTTTTAAGGGACTTTAAGCGTAATTTCAAGCGATCCTTCATGCAAATATTTGTCTGATTGAGTTTTTTCTACAAAAGCGACTTGAGCATTTATAATGCAGGAAAACATATAGGAATAAGTAAACAATAAAAACCTAGAAAAACAAGAATATCTTCCACATCAGATAAAGATTTCTAGGGTTCCGTTGTTAATTGGACATTGTCAATTTAGAATGAATGGTCACTTTACAGTATGTGTATATTCCCTTTAATGTAAAGAAACAATACTACACCCAAATACCCCGCCAAGGACAATTTTTATCTTTGTTTACAATTTTTATTTTTGTTTTGATAAAACTAGCTCCTTGCACATCTAATACGTTACAGTAAAATATGCACAAAAACTTTATCCCCCCAGCCTTAGTTCTACAATTAAACTGTGCTATCTAGTTTAACAACTATACACTCACAAAAAGTGTGCAATAAACAAGTTGAGGAATTTAGGTTGAGTAAACTAGAGAAAGACAGATGGCGCACGATCTATTTTATACTTTTATCATGTACAGAATAGATGTACATACTTCTATTTTAATCCTGCACAGATGTACATACTTCTACTTTAATCCTGTACAGATGTACATTCTTCTACATTTATCATGTACAGAATAGATGTACATACTTCTACTTTAATCCTGTACAGATGTACATTCTTATACTTGTATCATGTACTGAATAGATGTACATACTTCTACTTTAATCCTGTACATATGTACATTCTTCTACATTTATCATGTACAGATTAGATGTACATATGTCTACTTTAATCCTGTCCATATGTAAATTCTTCTACATTTATCATGTACAGAATAGATGTACATACTTCTACTTTTATCCTGTACAGATGTACATTCTTCTACTTTTATCATGTACAGGTGTACATTCTTCTACTTTTATCATGTACAGAATAGATGTACATACTTCTATTTTAATCCTGTACAGATGTACATTCTTCTACTTTTATCATGTACAGGTGTACATTCTTCTACTTTTAATCATATACAGATATACATATTCCTCTGCCTTTATTATGAACAGATGTACAAGGTTCTCAAAAAAAACTGAGAATAAGGGTCTATCAGACTCGTTTGATAATCGGATTTTCAATATTGAGACCATTTTTTAAATCATATACAATTTCCGATACTATGAGTCCAATTTGAGGCTTGTAGATCTAAAAATAACAACTTTATAGGCTCCTAAAATTTCCAACTGGAGTAAAGTAAAAAGTAAAAGATAATATCTGTTAGCACAATTTTATTTTTAATGTTAGGTTACATTTTACTACAGTACAGTTATCATTTTTAGATCTACAGATTCTACAAGCCAAAAGTTGCACTCATTGACTCGGAAATTGTACATAGACATCAAAAATAGTCTCAATGTTTAAAATCCAATGACAAACAAGTCTGCATAGACCCTTATGTGAAAACGGAAATTATCGTTATTTTTACAAAATTTACTCACTCCAGTTGGAAACTTTAGGAGCCTTTTGAATTGTCATTTCTTATCTACAAGCCTAAAATTGGACTTATTGAATTGGATATTGTACGTAAATTTTAAAAATGGTTTCAATCTTGAAAATCTGATTACAAATTACAAATCTACGAGACATTCTTCTAATTTTATCATGTACAGATGTACGAGACATTCTTCAACTTTTAATCATATACAAATTTACATATTCAGCTACGTTTATTATGGCAGATGTAAATTCCTTCAGATGTAAATTGTACATTCTTCATCATGTGCAGACTACAGAGGTACATAAAGTATTTCCTCTCCCATCTTTCTTCAGTATAGTATCCATCCACTTCCAAATTCCATCCCTTCCCACTTTCCTTCAAAAAAAAGTATTCCGTGGAGGTAAGAAGACGAAATACTTAGTATCCACAAAAATGTATCCTTCCTCCCGTTTTTCTTCGTCAAATTTCACCCTCCAGGAATCCTTGTACATTTATGCAGCAGAGCACCCTCCCCTCAACCTTCTCCACTAAAAGTATGTCTGAAAAGTTAAGGAAAGTATTTTTATTATTTATGATGTGTTGGAAAGTTCTAGATGGAATCTATTCAAGTTTAGGTAAGAATTTTGCAAATATGAAATATCTGTCCGTCCGCGGCCATATTTTTGCCTTTACTTGCTCCATTAGGCAACATTGAAGATTGGAAACATTTCGTCCGCCATCGAAGCGCAAACTATGATCTGAGTTCATCCTGTTTGTAAGACATTCAATATTGATACTTCGTTTAATGTTTATTGTATGGCTAACCTGGAAACCCAGCTTCGCTTGTGACCCGGGAAACATTTAAACCGACTAATTGTTCCGATAGCAAAAATGTCGGGTATATAATTCTGGACTTTTGATGCTCGACATCGGCATGTCGAAGACTAAATGTTTGCATGGGATCTTCACAGTTTTTGAAACCAAGCTAAGAACATTGCCGTTGTTCTAACGAGTCAAATTTTGAAGAAAATCGGTCAAGGGGTTCATGAGTTATGATTAAGCAATTGATATTATAAATTTTCCGTATTTTTTATATTGATTATATTTTATAATTGCAGTTTTAATCCAAACCAAAAAGGGACAGTGCTTACCCTATCCGCCAGAAGTAGAAGGGCCCAGAGATTAACCACCCCCTGAAAAAAATTACACTTACTCCCCGGCCTTTAAAACTGAATACGCTAAAATGATGGAATTCTTATCTTCTTATTGTAACATACAATGCGGGCGGAGGGATGATATTTCTTTGGCTTCGTGCATTTTCTAACCCTATCCTGTCGACCCCCCCTCAAATAAAATTGTGTATACGCCCTTGATTCACAAAACCAAAACTCGTAAGTTAAACGTGTTTTCAAGATAAAAAGATAAGTCAAACACTTAAAGAGAAGAAAAAGATAAAAAGAATTAATTTGAGAGAAATAAAATAAATCTTGGAATTTAATTAAGGAGATGTCGTCTCCACTTTAATTAACATTTTATTACCTGAAAAATAAATTAATTAAGTTGACATATATATAAATATATATACATTTATTACACATTTCCAGTTTCTTTATGCTTAAAAATCTACTTCAAAGTTCAGAAAATCCATTTCAATTAAACTTTACAATATTTTTAAATGCAAAATATTATTGGTATATAGAACAAAAAAATTCCGGGTAACATTATATGTTTTTCTTCAGAAATTAATTGGAAATATTTATTAGAAGTTATGTTTTTAAATTACATTTAAATCTAAGAGCTCTAACCCCAAATTTAATGAATCTGAGCTAGGTGCTGAACTGCTTATTACCAATTCAACTACTTGTCTCTACTTTAGTGATGCACTGTAGTTTTTATTATATATATATCTGTATATATATATAGATATCTTTATAAATGTTGTGGTGTGTAGATTGTATAACTGTAGGTAATAATGTCTGTATTTGTATGTATTGTATGTATATATATATATCTGTATATATCAGATCTAAATATTCTGAGGATTTACATAATTTTATTTTCCACCGCGGCGCCACCAATTCAACTGAAAGGGACTGTTCACTGTTCAGGGATAAGACTATTGTTAACAATTTTTTTAAATCTCTAAATATGGTATACAACTTCAAGCTACTAAATCATTTTTGTGGCAAAAAAACTCACAATGTAAACAGAATTCAGTTAGAGGAGAAATGCTGGAATTCAAACTACTGAAATAATAATAACAAGCTGCATGAAGGGCCCGGCGTTGCCCGTGGAAAAAAAAATTTGAAAAAAATTCGAATTTCACAAAAAAATTTCAGCCCAATCGGTCCAGCCGTTTAGCCGGCTAAACGCAACATATATATATATACATACGAATGTTTTGTTTTATTATATAGATAAAAATGACAGGTCTAGTTTTGTAAAGAATAAATTAGCGCTTCATGAAAATAACTAAGCTAAGACAAACCATGTTTTTAACAGAGACCAGTCCCATTAAACCAGACAGATATAAAACTCAATAGGAAGTAGTTTATGAATATATATATTTTATGTGAACTTAAACCATTTAAATGAAAGAAATATTTTGCTATTTAAAAACTTTTTTGTTATTCTTTTCATGTTTAGTGATTACACAATACAAATATTGACATTCTTAACTTTTTTTTTAAACAATCGTTGTTTTTTACCCCGCATCCTCCCTTCACTTTTTTATTCTCTTCTTCCTTGTGGTGTGTAGACTGTATAACTTTATGTAATAATGTCTGTATATGTATGTATTGTATGTATATATATATATATCTATATATATATAGATATCTTTATAAATGTTGTGGTGTGTAGACTGTATAACTTTATGTAATAATGTCTGTATATGTATGTGTAGACCTTTATGAAATTCACATGGTCACTGGTCTCGGAGAATGTTATAATCCCTTTTCTTTCAAACATTTTAAAAAAAACTATTGATAACAAAAGTTTTTAAAAAGTCACCTTATTATTAATGAAGTACACATTAGATGACAAAATTGTTCAGAGAGAAAGTTCCATTTTGCAATCTTTGTAAGATTTTGTAAGACTTGGAGCAGATTTGTAACTTGTAAGTGTATATCTTTGATTTTTTATTTATAGTTTGTGTGGTTTTTTGTGATAACTCTTTTTATCAGCAGATTTTTTAATGAACATAATATATAAAATAATAATTTTATAAAGTTTTTTAAAACAACGTTAACATGTTTGGTTATGTANTTAACAATTTTTTTAAATCTCTAAATATGGTATACAACTTCAAGCTACTAAATCATTTTTGTGGCAAAAAAACTCACAATGTAAACAGAATTCAGTTAGAGGAGAAATGCTGGAATTCAAACTACTGAAATAATAATAACAAGCTGCATGAAGGGCCCGGCGTTGCCCGTGGAAAAAAAAATTTGAAAAAAATTCGAATTTCACAAAAAAATTTCAGCCCAATCGGTCCAGCCGTTTAGCCGGCTAAACGCAACATATATATATATACATACGAATGTTTTGTTTTATTATATAGATAAAAATGACAGGTCTAGTTTTGTAAAGAATAAATTAGCGCTTCATGAAAATAACTAAGCTAAGACAAACCATGTTTTTAACAGAGACCAGTCCCATTAAACCAGACAGATATAAAACTCAATAGGAAGTAGTTTATGAATATATATATTTTATGTGAACTTAAACCATTTAAATGAAAGAAATATTTTGCTATTTAAAAACTTTTTTGTTATTCTTTTCATGTTTAGTGATTACACAATACAAATATTGACATTCTTAACTTTTTTTTTAAACAATCGTTGTTTTTTACCCCGCCCCCCCCTTCCACTCTATTAACCAATAAATTGTAAGTAGGGTGGGGCTGGAATAGATTCAAATGTCTTACTGAGGTTATAGAACAGTTCAATTATATACTAGGTTTATAATTGGAGAACATGCTTAAGGCAGTAATCAGGCAGTTCAACTTTCAGGCCAATATGGACTTCGGTTTTGCAAAGGTGGATAGTAGATACTCAATATGGGCAAGTGAGAGATAAAAAATATTCGATATATAAAGGGATTGTCTATTTCTTTAAACCATTTTTGCTAAAAAAAAATATTTTTGTTTCCTTGCTTACGCAGTTTTAAAACCCCTAAAGTGTAAAGTAGGTTTAAATAGTAATTTAGTTTGACTGCGGAAAAAATATGAATTTAGACAGTTTGCCTCTTTGAAAGGAGTATTTCTATTTAGGTAAAGCAAAAGATGTAATTTAATTAGGATCAAAAGTTTAGAAGCTATCCTATTATAAACCCTCATATATTTCCTCTTACTGAAGTGTTAGAGAGAAGAACATTGAATCTTTTAGTTTCTTATAAAATCGGATAAAGGAATTAAGCCTTTGCCACAAACTTTGATTTTTTAATTCATATGTCTTCGCAAACCCAATGTCGTAGACCTTAGATATTTCAAGCTATGCATTCTGGTGGATCAAACAGTTTAAGCTTGAAATATAAAAGATCTCCACCATAAGGTTGCAAAAATATAGAGATTGTAACTTTTGAGTTTGTGGCAAAAACTTAATTCCTCTACTGTTCAAAAAGATCAAAAACTATAGAGGAGCTACGAGGTCACAAAAACTGATCCAAGGGTATGCTTATCACTAACAATGAGATCGTAATATTCATTTTGATTTTCAAGGCTCGACGATTTTGGAACAAATTTATTTTTGATTTAAACAAATCCCAGGATTGTTGGAACAGATCAATCGTAAATACAATACAATTTCTCAGATTTAAGTCAAAAAATGTAAAATTATGATTACAGGGTTTAATGTGAATATGGGAACTGAGGGGGGTCTGTTTCCTTTACAGGGGTATATATAATTTAATTCAGACTTATCAGTATTGTTATTCTGACCCTTCTCAGAACATACATTTACAGATAGATAGAGGGATAGATAGATAGGTAGATAGATAGATAGATAGATAGATAGATAGATAGATATATTGATAGATAGATAGATAGATAGATAGATAGATAGATAGATAGAAAGATAGATAGATAGATATAGATAGATAGATAGATAGATAGATATTTTAAAAAGCTGCAATTTAAGTTGCGTTCTCTTAAATCCTCCAAAAGTCTGTTTTCAAGAGAGTGTCCTGATTTTTTACAATTAATATCTGTCCTTAATGTAACTGTTGATAAAGAAGAATCGATTTTTAAAAGAAGAGGAATTGATATTAAAACGCGTTGTTTACTATTTTGTTTTGTTTTTCTATAAAATCTCGTATTAAATCTTTCTATATAATAAAGCTCTTCGCTTATTTATATAAATTTATTAATATATAAGTTAGTATATATAGCTGGCTGGACCGTATGAGCTCACATTTTTTTTAGGAAACCCTCGGGTACATGGGGGTAATATTGACTTTAAAAAATCGATTTTTTTTTCTTTCAAAATTTGATTTTTTTTATTTCACGGGCAACGCAGGTCACTTTTGCTAGTATATCTCCTTAGATAGATAATATATAATATATATATGGGGCGGTTCCTGAACACTGGTTTAGTGGGCGGAGTAATTGCATGAGAACCCCACGTTACTCTTTTAAAGGGTGTGTCCTAAAAAAGGCACGACGTAACTAAAAAGTCACCTATTTTCTAACGACATAAATTTTAGCCTAACTGATGGAGTCTCCTGTTACGGTAATGTAAAAGCTGAAAATGAGATTTTTTTTTATTGACCTTATTCGTTGGAATGAGGGATAAGAAAATGTTTCATTTCGTTCATTCAAATCTCTGGCATGTTTTAAGAGAGATAAAGGGGTATTTTACTGCCTTTCATAAGAGTCCTTTGATATTTCTTAATTTTTAACTCAATCAGTTTTTTCATATTAATAAATGTTAAAGCAAATTATAAAATAAATGATGTGAACCTGTGAATAAATATTAAAGCAAATTATAAAATAAATGATGTGAAACTGTGAATAAATTTTAAAGCAAATTATAGAATAAATGATGTTAAACTGTGAATAAATGTTAAAGAAAATTATAAAATAAATAATGTGAAACTGTAAATAAATGTTAAAGTAAATTATAAAATAAATGATGTGAAACTGTAAATAAATGTTAAAGAAGTGTGAATTGTGTTTTGATAAATTTTCCTAAATTCCAACTATTCTAGATAAATGTCCACCTAGGTTTTTATAAGTTTGAATAGAAATATTTTATTTGACTCCCGAAAATAAAAAATAATATAATAAACATTACCCATATAAATAATTAATAGTAAGCAGCTTATATACAAAAACAAAAATAATAAGCGTTTTAAGAAAACTCTGTCATCCTTGATTATCTAAAGGTGTAAAAAGCACCGTTGTGTATCGGACATGCCACCCTGTAAATAGAGGGCCACTGAAATTGTCGCCTACACAGCCCCTTTAAGGAAACAATAACTTGATGTTGGAGGTTTCGTGATAAACTTAGGTTGATCATGCATTCAGTAGTCGATCCAAGATCCAGATCATGTATCCAAGAGATAGTCGATCCGAGATGCAGATCATGTATTCAAGATTAGTCGATCCGAGATCCAGATCATGTATTCAAGATTAGTAGATCCAAGATCCAGATCATGTATTCAAGATTAGTCGATCCGAGATCCAGATCATGTATTCAAGATTAGTAGATCCAAGATCCAGATCATGTATTCAAGATTAGTAGATCCGAGATGCAGATCATGTATTCAAGATTAGTCGATCCGAGATGCAGATCATGTATTCAAGATTAGTAGATCCGAGATCCAGATCATGCATCCACGAGTAGTAGATCCGAGATCCAGATCATGTATTGAAGATTAGTACGTAGATCCAAGATCCAGATCATGTATTCAAGATTAGTAGATCCAAGATCCAGATCATGTATTCAATTAGTAGATTCAAGATCCAGATCATGTATTCAAGATTAGTCGATCCAAGATCCAGATCATGTATTCAAGATTAGTCGATCCGAGATCCAGCGATTTCAGAATAAACAAAACTATTTTAGTTCTCTGTGAATACGTCACAGTTTAAACCTTGTATTTATTCTAAAGGGAAATTAATTGAAAATAAAAGAATTTCTTTTCTAAGAACTTGTTCACACTTTAACATGCATATCCAAATTTGAGCTGACCCACCCCCCCCCCNAACAATTTTCTTCTTAAAGATCTGGACCCCCCAGGCGCACACCTATTGTAGATCTGCTCCTGCGTGTTGTATAGAATAGCTGGAGAGCGTGCGTGCATATGAATGGTGCTTTACATTAAAGTCACCATAGATCACGGTAAATACGCCTAAACATTTTCAGGTTAGGTGTCCAGCTTTCCAGGCTATGTGTCCAGGTTTCCAGGTCAGATGTCCAGGTCTCTAGGATAGGTGTCCATCTTTCCAGGTTAGATGTCCAGCTTTCCAGGTTATGCGTCCAGGCTTCTAGATTAGGTGTCAGGTTTCCAAGTTAAATATCAAGGTTTCCAGATTAGGTGACCCTCTTTCCAGGTTAGATGTCAAGCTTTCCAGGTTATGCGTCAATCCTTCTAGATTAGGTGTCAGGTTTTTATGTTAGGTGTCCATCTTTCCAGGTCAGGCGTTAGGTTTCCAAGTTAGGGTTCCATGTTTCAAGGTTAGGTGTACAGTTTTGAGGTTTTGGGTCCATATGTACAGGTTCCTAAGTTAGGCTCACTGGTTTCCAGGTTTCTAGGTCCTCCTGTTCTCCTGTTCCCCCTGTTCCCCCTGTTCTCCTGTTCCTCTGTTCTCCTGTTCTCCTCTTCTCCTGTTCTCCCTGTTCTCCTGTTCTCCTGTTTTCCTGTTCTCTTGTTCTCCTGATCTCCTGTTCTCCTGTTCTCCTGTTCTCCTGTTCTCCTGTTCTCCTTTTCTCCTGTCCTCTTGTTTTCCTGTTCTCCTGTTCTTCTGTTCTCCTGTTCTCCTGTTCTCCTGTTCTTCTGTTATTCTGTTCTTCTGTTCTTCTGTTCTCCTGTTCTCCTGTTCTCCTGTTCTCCTGTTCTCCTGTTCTCCTGTTCTTCTGTTCTCCTGTTCTCCTGTTCTCCTGTTATTCTGTTCTCCTGTTCTTCTGTTCTCCTGTTCTCCTTCTCTCCTGTTCTCCTGTTCTCCTGCTCTTATGTTCTCCTGTTCTCCTGTTTTCATGTTTTTCTGTTCTCCTATTCTCCTGTTCTGCTGTTCTAATGTTCTGCTGTTCTCCTGTTCTCCTGTTCTCCTGTTCTCCTGTTCTCTATCTGTGTAAAATGTAGAAAATGTATAAAATATTAAAAAGTTGTGTTTCTTGCTAAAGTGCTTTATATACTCTTCTTTAAATTAGACTAATCCTGGGAGATATCTCTCATTATTTTAAATTAAAGTATATTAATTTTATTATAATAAATCTTCACTAATAATATATTCATATTATATATTTATGATATATCTAAACAAGCAATATCTATATTGTATAATATATTTAATCCACCTTCTACACCTTCTGAGTCAGAGGTGCAACGTGTGCATTCCTTTGTTCAATGGTTTAATGGGGAAATCTGTCATCGTCATTTTTTCTTTTTTTGTATTTCTATCATAGTATTATGCAACCGAACCTTTACTGTGCTTTTATCTAATCTTTTGCTTTGGCTCTTTTCTTCAATCTTCTTTTCTTCTTTGTCCAATCGTTTTCTCAGAGTATTAGTATATTACAACTGTAATAGTGTTCTTTCCTTTCATTTTTTTCTTTTACTTTCCTTCATCTACACAATTCTACTCAATT
Source organism: Eurytemora carolleeae (assembly GCF_000591075.1). Taxonomy (NCBI): domain Eukaryota; kingdom Metazoa; phylum Arthropoda; class Copepoda; order Calanoida; family Temoridae; genus Eurytemora; species Eurytemora carolleeae. The sequence goes on along the minus strand of NW_019396904.1, from coordinate 197,598 downwards.
CTTCTCATATTATGGACTCATCTTCTCTAATATTCCTATTTCTTTTTCTTCCTATCACGTTTCTTTCTTTATATTATCTTCTTCTATGACCCAAATTCCTTTTCCTTCAACTTCTTCTTCGATATCTTTTTCTCCTTTATTCCTCTGTTTTCGTCTCTTCTCTTCTCAATGAGGGAGGGGTGGCTGCTCTCAGGGTTTGGGAATTACTCCCAGGGTTTTGGAGTGCTCCCAATTGCGCTTTCCATATTCTGTCTAATCTGCAAAATTGTTCAATCTGCTTTAATCCTTTTTTGATTTTCTTTCTTTAAAACGCGGCTCAAATTCATGTAATTCGGACACAAATCTTCTATTTCTGCCTCTTCTCTCTTCCATGTTTCTGTTTGTTTGTGAAACATTGACAAGTTTATATTAAACAAGTTTTTTCAATAAAACAGAAGGCAGAGGAGGAGAAGGAGGAGTGCTTCAGCTAAACTTAGTTAATATGGGAAAACTTTGTTTTATCCAAGAACTAAATTTAAATAAACATTTTAAATATTAAATTCAAGAAGAATTTCAAAGAACGGACGCCACAGTGGAGTTGAGAACTATTTAATGAGAAAAGAGGTGGGTGAATAAGGATAGCTGGAGAGGGGGTAGGGAGAGGGTGAATAAGGATAGGTGGAGAGGGGGTGAATAAGCAGAACGATATAGGGGTGAATAATGATAAGTGGAGATGGTTGAAAAGTAAAGAGCTGAATGAGGTGAGGGAAGGGGTCCATACAAATTCAGAAAGTTGCAGCATTCAACTCGGATCGTAAAATAATCAATTTAATTCCAAACAAATCATTCAGATATTACAAACAATTGTCATCGATTATTTTTCGACGCATTCGTATCTAGTTAATATTTCATAATATTTTTGATTTTGTTTTTTTAAATAATATTTCACTGGCGCTGGATTTTCGAACATTCCTGAATCCTGAGAAATATGAAAATCCTCGAAACAGGATTAAATGTTTTTAAAAGTAACTATCAAATCTATAAAAATTGAAATCTATTATGGAATATCAACTTTAAACGAATGCGTCGAAAAAATATCGATGATTATTGGTTGTAATATCTGACTGATTTGTATGGAATTAAATTGATTTTTTACGATCCGAATTGAATGTTGCAACTTTCTGAATTTGTATGGACGCTACGTTCTTCAGCATGAGCCGTTTTTAACAATTTTCTTCTTATAGACGCAAGATAAAATTGAAAGGATAGGAACGAAAAAATCTAGAAATGGACTGAATATAAAAACGTATTGAAGCAAGGGGTCCAAATGGATACAGAAAGTATTGGAGTTTTTGTTTCTAAAGTATACATTGATAGATAAATGGATAATGAATAATGAAGATGGGAGGGGAGAGGAAACCTATCTAGAGATCATCATTTACTAGGTCATGTACATTCTACAGTGTACAAGAATAAAGGAAGGGTGGGATGTACTAAGGAAGGATCGGATGAGTTAAGGAAGGGGGGGATGCTTAAGAAAGGATTATATGGATTAAGGAAGGATGGGATGGATTAAGGAAAGGAAAGATGGGCTGGATAACTGAAGGGTAGAAAGGGCAGCAAAGGATTGTATGATTACAAGTAAACATAATGATGAATAAATCATCAAGTATGTTAGATCATTATCTTATATTAATATAATTGTTATCCAAGATTATTAACGATTATTAAGACTATGATTAATTCTGCATTTTTAGCAGTTAAGCAATGTAAGGAATATGTTAAAGTTTAAAGAAGGAATATGTTGAAGTTTTGGATTTAACAAATTAACAAATTATTAATCCCAATCCGTTAAAAGTTCTGCTTAAAAACTGATTCTTGTTAGAAAAATTCAATTCTTTAAAGGATTTGGGTATCGAATTTTATCTAAATAGACACCATTTTTGAAATATAAATTGAAGAAAATTTGATCTACCCTATGTTAAAGCTGTGTGATGAAGATATAATTTGATAAATTGTGTAATGCCCCCTCCCCCTTGCTTGTATAGGGTTAGTGGTTAGGATGGCCCCCGTTCATTACCCAATGGATTAAAATGTATTAATGTAGTGCTAATGATACCCCTGTATCCCTGTATATTTTTATATAATGATACCTAGGATATATTTCATAGACATAGAGTTAGACAGACCACACACAGTTAGGATATATTTCATAGATCTAGACAGATATATACAGATCTAGACAGATAAATACAGATCTAGACAGATATATACAGATATAGACACAGTTAGTCTACAGCCAGTCTGTTATCTTACTGTTACCTGTCAGCTGTCTAAATTTGTCTTATTGCTGTTTAACAGTTGTAGATCTGCTGTCTAGAGTTGTCTTACTAGTGTCTACCATGTTGTCCGTCAGCTGTCTAACTGTTGTCTGTATGATGTCTCATTTTTTTCCCTCTGCTGTCCAACTGTTGTCTGTCTGCTGTCTTAATGCTGTCTAATTGTTGTCCGTATGCATGACTTTATGTTGTCCTTGTGATGTTTAACGCCTGCTGTCTAGGTTTTGTCTTGATGATGTCTAACTGTTGTCTGTTGTCCGTCTTTTGTCCATCTATAGTCTAGATGGCGTCTTAATGCTTTTTAACAGTAATTCTTCTGCTGTCTAGCTGAAGTCTTAATGCTAACTAACAATTTGTCTGTCTGCTGTCTTGGTAATCGTTGTCTTAATGTTATCTGAATTAAAATAGTCTGCTGTCTAACAGTTGTCCGTCTGCTGTCTGCAGATATGTGTGTCTAGTTGTCTTATTTGTCTCACAGTTTCTTCTGTATTGTCATGTCTGTCTGTTAGTTTAAATTTGAAAGCGTAAAACTAAATCTAAATGTTGAAGTATCAGATATAAAACTGGTCTTACTCCTAATTATTTTAATCATTACTCAACTTTCTTTTTAGCGTTTTAATAAATATGTAAATGATGATACATGATTGTATACTTGATAGATAGGTTGGTTACAGGGCTAGAAAGTTTCTTGGTTTAATGAAGGGTAGTTTGCATATGTATTATACTATACATTGCACAGTATTTATTTTTATATCTTTTCATCAGAGCATATATGTACATATTCTTATGTGCATGTATACAAACTTAAAGGAACATCTATATTTATAGTTATATATTATTTTTTGGTTTCTCTGTTAAGTTGTATCCAATGAGTGTCAAAACAGCCGAACCTATTGGGTTCAAATATTTTGAACCTTACAAGACCTTGGGGAAGGGTTAATAGTCAGAATAAAAAAAATTTGCCAACAAAAAATCGATATTATCATACAAAAAATATTAAAAGCTATATCATAAATAAAATAATGATAGATTAAAAGCTATATAATGAATGATAATAGTTAGCTAGCCTAGGACGTATTTAATTATTTTGAGCTAGGTCGATAAGCAACCCACCGCCGGTTTAAATATGAATCACCGATTCAAAGTTAAAGATTCATGAGGATTTGAATCTATGATTCAGAATTTGAACCAGTGGAAGGTAGTTCAGCGACTGTTCCAATTCATTAAATCGAACAAGCTAACTAAATATTAATGACATTGAAGATTTGGCTATGATAATAGATAAGAATATGAATAAGATTAAGTTACGGATATGGAACAAGATAAGGATTAGGATAAAGATAAGGATAAGGATAAGGATAAGGATAAGGATAAGGATAAGAATAAGGATAAGGATAAGGATAAGGATAAGGATAAGGATAAGGATAAGGATAAGGATAAGGGTATAATGTAGTGTAGTTTGTATGGTGTATAAATCCTATGCCGCATTGAAACAATTTCTTTTATTGCCTCCCCTTATACACCTTAAACAAACTCACAAATCCCCCTTCCCACATCTACCACAAATTCAATATTTCTCTTTTTTCATTTTAAAAAAATCAAAATTATCCTTATTTGTCATCCCTAAAGTCGGTTATTTTCGATTGTGGTTGCAACCTTTGCTCATCATTTTTTTCAGATAGAGGTATAAAGTATACCATTGTGAATCTGTTTTCAGATAAAGGTTTAAAGTATACCATTGTGAATCTGTTTTCAGATAGAGGTTTAAAGTATACCATTGTGAATCTGTTTTCAGATAAAGGTTTAAAGTATACCATTGTGAATCTGTTTTCAGATAAAGGTTTAAAGTATACCATTGTGAATCTGTTTTCAGATAAAGGGTTAAAGTGTACCATTGTGAATCTGTTTTCAGATAAAGGTTTAAAGTATACCATTGTGAATCTGTTTTCAGATAGTGGTTTAAAGTATACCATTGTGAATCTGTTTTCAGATAGAGGTTTAAAATGTACCAAAATGTACCGTTGTGAATCTGTTTTCAGATAGAGGTTTAAAATGTACCAAAATGTACCATTGTGAATCTGTTTTCAGATAAAGGGTTAAGTATACCATTGTGAATCTGTTTTCAGATAGTGGTTTAAAGTATACCATTGTGAATCTGTTTTCAGATAGTGGTTTAAAGTGTACCATTGTGAATCTGTTTTCAGATAAAGGTTTAAAGTATACCATTGTGAATTGGTCATGTCACTCTATACATGACAAGTCACTTGAATTAAGGGACACAAGTTGTTTCCATGCTTTATCATATTTTTGTATAGTTTTGTTTTGAACTCTTTTGTAGTCATGTGTGTTGTTTTGAAATAAATATGAATATGGAAATGTTATTTACTGTTTGATATTTAATTAACAATATGTTTTTTTAGTATGTTTCGTTGCATGGTATAGCTGTATGTTTTGTGATGAAAAATATATGTGTTTTATGAGCTCCAAATTCAAAATTTTAAATTGTCATATTTTAAGGTTTTTTAAGGTTTTCTGTATTTTTATTTTTCTCGAATTTGAGCGTAAAATTCATCTTCGCTGACTTAGCATATTTTTCATATTTTTCAGAAGCATAAAAGAAACCCAGATAAAACAAAATAAAAACAAAATAAAAAACAAAACAAGATATAAGAGCAACTTCTCTGAATATTAAAAAAATGCATAAAAATCATTTTAAAAGTTCCAATTTAAAATTATGCTTCTGAAATTTGGACAAAAAAAGCAAATTAAATCATTTTTCATTTAGAAGCGTTTTTCTTTCTAGAAATGGATTATTTTCAATTGTTATTTCTCTGCGGCAGAGACAATGAAGGATATTGTAAGAATTGACAACTTGTTACAACAGTCACTGTCAACTAGACAGATGGAGAAGGTCAAATTGATGTTATATTACTGGTACGAATTTGTGACCTTTAAGCTCCTCCGGTTTTGATTTTAAGTATGAAAAAAGCTGACGTATCCGGAGTCCGGACACATATCAGAAATTTAAACATTTTTGATTTTTTCAATAACTTTATAATAAGAATAGTTATAGTTATTACATCCGTATATTCTTTTTTTACTCATGTATTTTTTCTTGCATAGAAATGATCGTTTTCAACCGAATAGGAGAGACAAAGCAATAACATGTTGTAGAGAGAGACCTGTCTTGAGAACTATTAAGATCTGAATGAGTCTACATGACTGTTTACAATGTTAAAGATGAAATGAAAGGAAGGAAACAAAATGATTCAGCAACAAGGAACTTACAGGGACAACAAAACATTTATAATCATCTCTTTACTTTCAAAATACTTGAAAAAATAAGCAGATTTATTTTGACATCTCCCCCTCCCCCATTTTAGCCCACCCTCTCATTTCTACTCCCCCCCCCCTGTCCTAAGGTATGATGAAGATAATTGGCTGGAAATGACTCTAAATATTCTTCATTGTTTCTACTATTTTTTCTTATCAGTCTGTCTATCTGGAGACACATGGATGACGACACAAATCTAACTTTTCTTGTCTATATAAGAAAACAATGGATGATATGAAGATTTGTCTAAGAAACTAGATATTCAAACTTGAGTCTGTAGTAGACTGCATATTTCAGATTAAATAACATTTTTTTCAAATTCAAAACATATCAAATTAAGTTTAGTTGTCTTCTTCTTCTGCCTTTTAAAGGGACTGTCGTGTAATTTTAAGTAACTTAAAGGGACTGTAAAGGAAAAATTAAAGGTGGTATAGACTGAAACCTGAGAATCTCAGGAGTTGAACGATACCTATAAGACATATATCTGATATTCCTGTCTCGAAAAATTTACATAAAACTTTGTCAAAATTATTCCAAAACGTATATATGGAAGACATACGTCCGTATCACGTGACCAGAACTCCCTCCAATGGCAGTGCAGTATACTGGTCACGTTATAGAGACGGAGACATGTGACATAGGTTGGAGTTCTGGTGACATGTTCCAGACGAATAGATAATATTATCAATTATTTCTATTAAAAATGAAAAATTATTAAATTCAAATAATAATAGGAGCAAACTTGAGTTTCTCAGGCTCCTCTGGGATATCGTTGTTTTCAGATTGGTTGCGTATTTGTTGAATATGATCTGTTTAATACTATGAATCTTACACAAAATCTTACATATATTTTTCTTTTACAGTCCCTTTAATCTGATAAATAGTGTGGAAGATAACGTTGCTTTTTCTGGATTGAAAAGTGTGTAATTCTGAAAATTGTTTCTAAAGTAAGAAAAACAAGTACCAATACAAATAAAGAGCAGCCGATTCTATCGCATAACGGCCCAATCATGTGGTAATTTTGTTTTACACAACTTTTTTAATTACTTTTTTTAGAGAGAGACTTTAAAAGTGTGAAGTAAGGAAAAATGTACAATTAGAATGAAATTATTTGCGAGAAATATTCAACCTTTTTAGACATGGTGACAGCATCTGTGTGGCAGTTGCTCAAATCTGTGGCACAGTAGCCAAATATGTGACACACGGCTCCCAATTCTGAGGCATGGAAGCCAAATTTGAGGCTAGGCAGCAAAATCTGTGGCACGGTAGAAGCGGCACACATAAAACATACTCTAGCAGACGTTACATTTATAACTTTTAAAATAAGGTATTGTATTGCTTATTCCAAATACGAAAATGAAGTCCAGATCATCAAATCAATAAGCTGTTTATATTTCATCTATTTCCGCGCCATGTTTACAACGTTTATGATAGTTGTGGTTTATTCATGAATAAGAATTGATATATTTACAATATGTAATGATTAAATATAACAAGAAGGAATATGAATATATTATATAAATATCTGCTTCTGACAACGCTTTGGAGAAAAGAGATCACACAACTGAAACATTATAATTATTCAGAATGGTTAAGTGAAAAAAAAACTAGCTCAGTAAATAGTTAGAAGATATGTATAGCTAACTAGGTAGAAAGGTAAAGGTTAGATATTTAGCTAGGTAGTTAGCTACGTAGATAGATAGATGGTAGAAATGTGGCTGGTTAGGTAGAAATATGAATAGTAGATTCGTATCTAGCTAGCTATGAGATAGGTATATGGGAGATTTCTGCTAGGTCAAAAGAAAGATAAATGGTAGATTCTTACCTAGATAGGTATTGGTAGATATATGTAAAATATCTACCTAGCTAGCTATTCAGGTAGGTATTGGTAGATATATATGTAAAGTATCTACTTAGCTAGCTATTTAGGTAGTTATTGGTAGATATATGTAAAGTATCTACCTAGCTAGCTATTTAGGTAGGTATTGGTAGATATATGTAAAGAATCTACCTAGCTAGCTATTTAGGTATTGGTAGGTATATGTATCTACCTAGCTAGATATTTAGGTAGATGGTTTCAGGAAACCTATAATATATAATGTTCTCTTAAAACCTATAAAGAATCCTGGATGACAGTAAGAACTGATATATCTGCTAAACCGGTTTTTGCTGAAGTATAAACAAACAAAGGACCGGAAAGACCGGATATTTTCAAGTTTTCAATATAAAACAATTTGTCAATACTTTCATAATATTGTTCTCTCAGCAGCAGAACTGCACTAGGGGAAGAAAACCTAAATACAAAACAAAAAGGAATAAAAGTGGGGAGTGTTGTGTTGTGGGGAGGGGCTAGATTGGTGAAGGGGTTTAAGGGGTTGGAAAAATGGGGGGAAAGGGGGTAGAAGGGTCTAAAAATAAAGAGCTAGATCAACTTGGAATTAGGCTTATGAAGCAAGGGAGGGGTAAGACAGTCCAGTAAAAGTCTTGGTTTTTGTTTTTGTTTTTTTGCTGTAAATGCAAAAATTAGGGTAAAAGAAATATCTTTTGTTTTCTGGGAATCAACTTTCTGCGATTCAAAGTTTAATATTATGCTACTTCCATACAACTACTATAATAAATCAATTGAAATAAATTACTTATTTTTGAGTTGACTTGAAAAAACGACTCGTCCTACGTGGATTTAACGGTTCTGTCAATATATAAGAAAGCTGTGGCTTTCGATCACAATTTGAACAATTATGCATTATATTTTAGCCTTTTTCTTAAATACTTTTTTGTCGGCATATGAATTTTGAATGAAAAAGTTAAATATAAGAAAATCCGTAAGTTTAAAGATTGTTGAATTATAGACAAAAACACGTTTGATTTCAAATAAATGAAACCAAATGCTTCTCACTCTGGTTAGTCCGGGGTGGTCCGGGCAATTAAGTTTCAGCTAAGTAAAACGAACCTGCTTTGTCAATGAAAAATCAAAGGTTTAAAGATACCTTTATGAATCAGACATGCCACTTGGAAAATGAAGGGTCACTTAAAATCACGTTTATAGTCCTTTTAAACAATAAATAGATAGGTTTAATTATATATGTATCTGGCAATAATATTAATATTGTTTATATAAACAAATTCATTAGTAGTTCCGCTCTCTCACTGCGACCATTTCCGCAACACATAAAGATATCATATCTTTTCATTTTAGAGGGAATAGAAAAAGATAATAATGTAGAGAATAAAATCCATGAAAGTGGATTATAAAATCCGCAAATCAGTAGTGTCGGATCCTGGAACCGGAGAAGACCTACTCATCTTCCTCTCCATTTATACACGTGTTATTTATCATAAATTTACATCTAAAGTGGTGACACCGACGTGATTATAAAACTGCACATGAGTAGTGTCGGATCCTGGAATGTCTTTATATCTATTATATCTTAAATGATCTACTGAAAGATTTGATTAAGAAAGTAAAAATAGCCCCTCTGTATTTCTGCTAGATAATGTAAATGATGGTAAGTATATTGTGTAGGAAAATGTATGGTTCTGCTGGTAAGTATAATGTATAGGCAAATGTATGGTTCTACTAGTAAGTATAATGTATCGAAAAATGTATGGTTCTACTAGTAAGTATATAATGTATAGGAAAATGTATGGTTCTGCTAGTAAGTATAATGTATAGGAAAATGTTTGGTTCTACTAGTAAGTATAATGTATAGGTAAATGTATGGTTCTGTATAATGTATAGGTAAATGTATGGTTCTACTAGTAATTATTTATTTTATAGGAAAATGTATGGTTCTACTAGTAAGTATAATGTATAGGAAAATGTATGGTTCTGCTAGTAAGTATAATGTATAGGAAAATGCGTGGTTCTGCTAGTAAGTATAATGTATAGGAAAATGTATGGTTCTACTGGTAAGTATAATGTATAGGAAAATGCGTGGTTCTGCTAGTAAGTATAATGTATAGGAAAATGTATGGTTCTACTGGTAAGTATAATGTATAGGAAAATGCGTGGTTCTGCTAGTAAGTATAATATATAGGAAAATGTATGGTTCTGCTAGCAAGTATATAGTGTATAGGAAAATGTATGGTTCTACTAGTAAGTATAATGTATTGGAAAATGTATGGTTTTTCTGGTAAGTATATAGTGTATAGGAAAATGTATGGTTCTACTAGTAAGTATATAGTGTATAGGAAAATGTATGTTTCTACTAGTAAGTATAATGTATAGGAAAATGAAGATATGTTTGACTAAAAACCATTAGACTGGAAACTACTTGGGAAATTAAGAGACCGAATATACTCCACACAAAACCAGATAATTGTTTTCTTTCTCCATCTTTATCTTTCATCTTTTATTTTTATCTTTGTTTCTATAAATGTTTTTTTGATTTCTAGCCTTTTCTCTTCATTTTTCTCTGTTCCTTTCTTTCTTCGCTTTTCTTTTACATCTTTCTACCTTAAATGCTGTTTTAGTTTTAAATGTTGTTTTTCTCTTCTTTCTTTTCTATTCCTTTGAACCTTTATCTTTTAGATCTCAATATTTGTGATATATTTTTTACCAAAAAAATAACTGAAGTTTTTTATTTAAAGGGACTGTAACCGTAATTTTAATTTCCCCTCCATGCAAAAATCGCAATGCCCCATGTACAGCGGTATTATCGAAAGGTTTGTCTGATCAAGTATGAATTAGATGTTAATGTTTTTGTTCCTTAGAATTGTTTATTTTCATTTGAGGTTTCTCTGCGAAAGTGACTTGGGCATTTTTTGTTTTTAAGAAGCTAAGGAGAAACTCACATAAGCAAAGTGCAAACACTTTTCAAGTCAGAAAAACGACAGTATCTTCCACACTTTTGATCAGATTAAGGTTGCAAGGGTATCATTGTATATCGGGCATTGCTTTCTTTGCATGGGTAGTCACTTATTACGCTTACATTCCCTTTATGAGATTCTAAACTTCTGAAGCGGTCAAAGGAAAGTTTGTAATTTTCCCCTTTAAAGTTAAAAAAAATAAAATTAGATAAATGCACATATTGTTGTGGATCGTTGATGGCAATCTTTACTTTCAGGGTAACTTCAAATTACTTTAAAAGTAACGGTTTTGTATTCCTCTCTCTACCCTCAATTCCCTCAATCCATCATTCCATTTATTTCTTAGTTTGTATTTGTACAGAAAGTTCTAAAACGTGTCTGCATTTCTCTTTTTACCCTTATTCTTTAATTCCCTCTTTTTTCCTTTTATTTGATTTAAAAATCTCATATATATTTGAGTTTAGAATTGCTCTTTTTTAAGCTGCTATTGTTCAATTTTATCTTTTTTCGTTATATATACATCTGAAACTTCTTTTTCTTTGATTACTTTACCTATTTTTTTAAATATTCAAACTGTATTTATTTACTCTTATAGTATTGATAGTGCTAACTGCTACATTCCTTCCAATGGTATCAATTATAGATTAATTATTATGGTCTTATAAAGCATTTTTAAGCACCATATTCCTTTTCCATTTTTTTTGTAACTTTTAATCCAATTCCCTGGGTTCCCGCCTAAATAATGTGATTACATTGATCATAAGTCGTCATATATAGAACTGTATCAGGGGAATATGTATTATCATTATTTGATATCATATTATTTTTCATATTCATACACATTACACAGTATATACAGTATATCAACCTATCATATGTATGTAACTATAAAGCTGCAGTGCAGAGCTACCCTTAAAAATAAGAATTTTTGGAGACAATTCCGTCTCTGCAAATGAACCAGGAGGAAAAGTGTAAGAAAAGCAAAGGAATTGAGTCTTTGCCACAAACTTAAATTTTCTAATTCCAATATCTTTGCAATCTGTCTAAGTCTTTAATATTTCGAACTTAACTTATTTGATCTAACAGATATCCTCGTTTAAAATATCTAAGATCTACGACATTGGGTTACAAAGATATAGCGATTTAAAAATAAGAGTTTGTGGCAAAGCCGCAATTCCTTTATTCGGTCACATATTATGAAGTCAAAACAGGTTCTGTTTAATATCTCTTCAAGCTAAAATTTTGAGGAGCCTCTCTTGAAAGTTAATAACGAATCACATTTTAAAGTAAAGTAAAAAAAGTAAAAAAATATTTATTCATGAAATATAACAAAAACATACAAAATTAAGTGTTTCAGGGGAAAATATTTAAAAACCTCTAAAAGTAGAGGTTTCGGGAATATTCCCCCCCCCTCCATCCTAAAAAAAATATAAAAAAAGAAATAGAAGGAAAAAGAAAGGAAAGAATAAGGAAAGTTACATATATATTAATTCTAAATTTATTCCCTTTTTTCAGTATGCAGTTTTTTGCATATATCAAAGAAATCTTTAATCCCAATTTCTTTTCTTTTTTGTTTGAAATATGATCTTTATTTGTTTTCTTTCTTATCCAAATTTAAGCTGTAGAATTTACCAAATGCAAAAGTCTTAATCCCCCTGCACTGTCCCTCTGTCCCTCTGTGTGAATTCCACCTCTAAACCCCCCATTTAAAAAAAAATTTCTTTAACTTTATTGTTTGTTATCCACAGCACCCCATATTGATCCCAAAAGTGTTCCCGGATTTCCTTGTTTTTGATTTATGATTAATAATCTCTGTTCTGTGTTGTTTCCACTTGTTTATGTTGCGCGCATTTGCTGTTTATCTCTCTTATTTTCTTATTTTCAAATTTCTATTTTCCATTTCAGGTTTGTGAGTCAGCACTTTTTGTGAAATCTAAATTGAATGCATAAATTCTTAAAGAGCTCTGGAATTAGAAAGAGGGTCTTGAAGAGCCCTAGAACTGGAAAGAGGGTCTTAAAGAGCCCTGGAACTAGAAAGAGGGTCTTAAAGAGCCCTGGAACTGGAAAGCAGGTCTTGAAGAGCCCTGGAACTAGAAAGAGGGTCTTAAAGAGCCCTGGAACTGTAAAGAGGGTCTTGAAGAGCCCTGGAACTAGAAAGAGGGTCTTGAAGAGCCCTGGAATTAGAAAGAGGATCTTAAAGAGACCTGGAACTGGAAAGAGGGTCTTGAAGAGCCCTAGAACTGAAAAGAGTAGCGTGAAGAGCTTTAAAGCTGGAAAGCGGGTCTTGAAGAGCACTAGAACTGGAAAGAGTAGCATGAAGAGCCCTAGAACTGGAAAGAGGGTCTTGAAGAGCCCTAGAATTGGAAAGAGGGTCTTGAAGAGCCCTGGAACTGAAAAGAGTAGCATGAAGATCCCTGGAACTGGAAAGAGCCTTGAAACTGGAAAGAGGGTCTTAAAGAGCTCTGCAACTGGAAAGAGGGGCTTGAAGAGTCCTGGAACTGGAAAGAGGGAATTGAAGAGCCCTGGAACTAAAAAGAGGATCTTGAAGATACCTCGAACTGGAAAGAGCAGCGTGCAGAGTCCAGGAACTAGAAAGAGGATCTCGTAGATACCTGGAACTGGAAAGAGGGGCTTAAAGAGCCCTGAATTGAAAGAGGATCTTGAAGAGCCTTGGAACTATAAGAAAGAGGGTCTTGAAGAGCCTTGGAACTGGAAAGAGGGTCTTGAAGAGCCCTGGTACTGGAAAGAGGGTCTTGAAAAGCGTTGGTACTGGAAAGAGGGTCTTTAAGAGCCCTGGTACTGGAAAGAGGGTCTTGAAGAGCCCTGGAACTAGAAAGAGGGTCTAAAAGAGCCCTGGTACTGGAAAGAGGGTCTTGAAGAGCCTTGGAACTGGAAAGAGGGTCTTGAAGAGCCCTGGTACTAGAAAGAGGGTCTAAAAGAGCCCTGGTACTGGAAAGAGGGTCTTGAAGAGCCTTGGAACTAGAAAGAGGGTCTTGAAGAGCCCTGGAACTGGAAAGAGGAGCGTGAAGTGTCCTGGGACTGGAAAAAGTAGCTTAAATTGCCCTGGAACTGTAAAGAGGAGCGTGAAGTGTCCTGGGACTGAAAAGAGGAGCTTAAATTGCCCGGGAACTGTAAAGAGGAGCGTGAAGTGTCCTGGGACTGAAAAGAGGAGCTTAAATTGCCCGGGAACTGGAAAGAGGAGCGTGAAGTGCCTTGGGACTGAAAAGAGGAGCTTAAATTGCCCTGGCACTCGAAAGAGAAGTGTGAAGAGCTCTGAAACTAGTAAAGCACCTTAGAAGCCAAGCTAAATATAATCTCGTGTTATCCTTTATTGAAAAGAGGGAAATGCGTTTTCTCTTCATTTTATATATTTATTGAATTCCTAGAATTTTCAGAAATTGACCCATTAAAAATGTGTAAAATTGTCCAAGGTGTGAAAATTATGAACAAGAGAGAGAGAGAGGTACAGAGAAACAACTATTGAAAATAATCAGTTTAATCAGACAAAGCTTTTAAGGTTACCGTTGTGTATCTATATATTTCAACAACTACGATGCTAGGATCGTGAATTCAACATTGAAGTTAAGAATGTTGATAAAATCTGTGTTTATTGAAGTCTAGTCTATAGTTAAACCTATTCATTAATCTTATACAGAGATAAACTACCAGCTAGGGCTGACCCCATTCGCCGTTTTAGAAATTTTGTGAATTGCAAAAGAAACTGAATACTTGCCAAAAACATCAATTTTCTGATCCCCACATCTTTAGAATCTGATGTGTAAACCTTTGATACTTGACAGTCGAATCTATCAGAGTTAAATATTGAAATATTAAAGGTCTGCGTTATCAGGTTGCACACATATGACTACAATTAGATTAGAAATTGAAACAAATGTGTAATCATGGGTTACATCATTAAAAATTAATATATTTTGTTCATTGTTTGTTACCGATTCTTTAAAAAACCGGTTGAGATTTTTGTGAACGTCGCCTTTTTTTACAAAAAAATAGTTTGTGCAGTGAAAAGGATGCCCATGCCTACTGCCTGTATCCTAGTCCCTTCTAGGCAGTCAGGCCGCACATAGGCCTGCCTTTACTACCGCTCAAAATATTCAAGGTTTAGTAAAACATAATAGAATTATGTTGAATAATATGTTTAAATTAAAAATAGAAAGTTATTCAATAGAGATGATAAAAAATGGTGTTAACATTTTCATTTTCTTTGAGTTTTTAGTAAATTTTTTAGAAGTTAAGAAAAAGGATGCATCTTAAAAATTGGACTCCATTGTTTCCGCCACGGTCATGATGTTTTTGAGATACAGGGTTACCCACATAGGATGAGAATTAAAAGACGACTGTACGGAATTTATCCTGTTTGTTTCCTTATATGCATTATTCTCTGAAACTATACACTTGTTTATTGCGTTACCAAATCATTCAGTAAACCATTAGAAGGTTATGCAAGGCAATTTATTTAACTTGGTATTGTCATTTCTAAAGAGTAATAAGTCGTCATTAAGTCTCGTTTTTTAAAAGTCTCATCATAAAGAACGAGTTAAATACAGACTTAAGATGAACATTAGTCTCACGCTTTAAAAATAGTCGCTTCATGGCGTACTAGATAATTTGGAAAATATAAAAGCAAGTCTACAAGGTAAAGACTGAAATAATGGACCCTGAAGTTTCATCACTTTTAGGTAACTCCGTACATATTATATGTAGATACAGAGCGTCTCATATCATATATATTATTATTATATATATATGCAAAATAAATTTTCCATTAGCCTTATTGAATTTTTCAAAATGAGTCATTCTTCTTAAATTTTCTGATTTGTCCCCCAAATCGTAATTTAGACCCATTGACGCGGTCTAATTTGATGTGGGACACCCTGTACTTATGACCTCTAATTCTAGATTGCAATGATGGCTTTTACGAATATTTTACACAAATTTAACATCAATAAAAAATACAATTATAGATTACACACTGCATTAATTTGATAAAAATGCATCGAATCCATCTAAAAATACAAGACTAATTGATGCAATGTCAAGGAGAAACTTGTCCGTGTTTTTCTTCTCTAAATAATGCATTTATCAATGCATTTCTTAGTCCTTAATTAATTAAAAGATCATAGTAACAAAACTCCAACTTTAAAACATTAAAACCCGTGTGTAAAGTTCTAAAAGGGGCTGTACAATGTACATTCATCAAAAGATAGCAATGCTCGATACCTTGAAACCTTAATCTGTAAGGGAGTGTACAATGTACATTGTACATCCATCCAAAGATAACAATGCTCGATACCTTGAAACCTGAATCTAATCAAATATGTGGAAGATGAGCCATCTTTCTGGCTGTAAAAGTATTTTGTT
This sequence comes from Eurytemora carolleeae, assembly GCF_000591075.1. Lineage (NCBI taxonomy): Eukaryota > Metazoa > Arthropoda > Copepoda > Calanoida > Temoridae > Eurytemora > Eurytemora carolleeae. Next base: position 181,758 of record NW_019396904.1, on the reverse strand, counting down.
CCGATAATTTCTTCATTGTATCTTTTAAGTAAGAAATGCACAACGCAATTACTTTTAACATTTAAAAAATGACATGAATATCTAATCCATACTTGATCAGAAAGATTTTAAATGTACCATTGGAAATCAGGTATTGTCATCTTTGCATTAAGAGTAACTTGAAATAATAGCTCATATATCTTTAAAGAAATTGATACCAACACTCTTTACTGCTCAAGCACTAATCTGCAACCCTTGATCTCGATATCCACATTGTTAACTTTTGAATTTGAGGAATAAGTACGTGAGCCTTAATCCCTTAATTGATCCAACCATAAGGAGGAATTACTGATTGATCCAGGGATTAGAAACTCAAAAGTTTTGACCTGTAAACGCTCTAATTTTAGAACCACTTTTATATCCTTGACAACTGATGTTGTATTACATTATGTACTTTCATATTTTAAAATATTGAATCTGCTATAGATCTAATAGCCAAAGTGTTAAATATCAAAGGTTTCTATCAGCTTGCTATAGATATATGGATTAGAAAATTCGAGTTTGAGGCAAGTGTTTTGTTCCTTTAAGATCTTAACGGGTTCCAAAGGTTTTTCGAGGAACGCATTCTTTTGCTTTTTACAGTATTTGATCAAGGATTTGCATGATTACAAGGCATAGCATATTTCATACATTTATACCAACTAAAAACAAAGTAAACCGTGTATTGTTTATAGAATAACAAATATATATATTTATATATATAATTAGACCTCTAGATCCATATTCCCTAACCTCTAATCACTAATAATGGTATTCCCCCCCCATATATTCCCTTGTATTCCCTCTATGCGGCTGGGGCAGGGGGAAGGGTTAAACTGATCCTGATCCTTGATCCTGATCCTTGATCCTGATCCTTGTTTCTGATCCTTGATCATGATCCTTGATCCTGATCCTTGATCATGATCCTTGATCATGATCCTTGATCCTGATCCTTGATCCTGATCCTTGATCCTGATCCTTGATCCTGATCCTTCATCCGGATCCTTGATCCTGATCCTTGATCCTGATCCTGATCCTGATCCTTGATCCTGATCCTTAATCCTGATCCTTGATCCTGATCCTTGAATTGTATTTGAATGATATATTCTCCAGGGTTTAAAGTTAATTGAGTAGAAATTTGCAAAACTAACCCTGCACCTCGGAAACTGCAAATACAGAACTTCTAATTTGATTACTTCGCGGCTCCTCTAATCATATTATACAAAATGTTAGTGAGGAACCCTAAAAACTAATAGAGGTTAGAATTTTCGAATAAATAATTCCTTAAGAAATCACTACTCCATTTTTTATGGGTTGGACTGGCAGATACAAATTATTTAAAGGAATTGAGTTTTTGCAACAAACTCTAATTTTCTAATCCCATTATCTATGCAACCCAATGTCGTAGACCTTAGATAATTAAAAGTATGAATTCTGTTAGATAAAATAATTTAAGTTTGAAATAACAAATAGCTTAGTCTGTTGGAAAAGTCCTTTCTCGGATCTCCAATGAGAGATCGCGAATATACAAATCAGCTGTTTTTACGTGATAAAGCACTTATTGGCAAATTGGCATACAATTATAAAATGTTTATATCTTGAATATCGAAATCAGACATTGGGGTTTAATGCTTTCTCGCACAAAATCTAAATGTTCCGACCCTAGGTTTATGTTTCATCATAAAATGATAATTTCCTTTGTTCGGTGTGGTTTTAAAACAATCCAACATGCATCAGTTGAAAAGTTTTATCTGATATTCCTGGAAAATAAACCTTTAGAATACATTGGTCCCATCATAAATCTTGAAGAACCAGGGAGAATAGAATAAACCTTCTTTATAGATAATACATGCAAATACTTCTTTATGAAAGAAAGATCGAAGCTAACAATTGAAGAGTTCTTTTAAATGATGAAAAAAGTTGTTCCAATTAAAAGTTAGATTTGTTAGTTAATAGTTTAAAATTTGAGAATGCATTTTTTTATAAAGGAACAAAAATTTTAACTGTAACTAAGTTGATATAATTAATTAAATGAAAAATGTAGTTGCCTATATTTAAAAAAGAGCTAACATTTTTTATTCAGAAGTTTTGTCTATACGTACAGAAAAGGTTAAATATTTTCCTATATTTTGTTTTTAATTTTGTGTAGTAAAGTCCAGGTATATATATATGTGGAATAAAACAATTCTTTTAAACTAAGAATTTGTAGATATTTTGTGAAAGATAGATGTTGAAACGGTATGTTACAGGGTTATTTCATGAAAATTTTAAGTTAAATTCAGATTCGAAAATCGTTTTCAAGCAATGTAACAATCTCAAAACTCACAAAATCGCCTATAAAAAAATCTAAAATATATATAGATTTATACATCAGGATGTATGCATACTTAGTTGAAAGTACGTTACATTATAATGATTTAGCTTCATTTGACTTCTAGTTAAGATCGTATTTCTAGGATTTTCTAGAAACTTGCAGTTATTTGGAACTCAGTTTTCAACACTAATTTGGAATTAAGCTTTCGAAAGAAATGCTAACTTATTTTCCATCAAAAAGATTATAATTCAAATATTTGAGATTAACATTTTAACAGAAAGTTCTTTTTTATTTTTATTTTTTTGTATTAGTGTGGCTGAGTCAAATTCACTTATTTTTTATTATATGGGAGGAGGAGGGGGGGGATTACGGAATAAGGGGACATTAAACAAATAAGGCATTTAGTATATTGAAAGAGGAGAATGGAAGGGAAGGGGGTGGGAGTAGATTGAAAGAGAAGAAGGGGGAGGGGGTTATCAAAAAATGAGTAAGGGGAAGGGAAGTGAGACTAAGAAGAAAGGGAGAGGAGGGGAGAATTTTAAAAGAGAAGGGAGGGGGAAATTTTAAAAGAGAAGGGAGGGGAGAATATTAAAAGAGATGGGAGGGGAGAGTATTAAAAGAGAAGGGAGGGGAGAATATTAAAAGAAAAGGGAGGGGAGAATATTAAAAGAGAAGAAAGGGGGGAATATTAAAAGAGAAGGGAGGGGAGAATATTAAAAGAGAAGGGAGGGGAGAATATTGAAAGAGAAGGAAGGGGAGAATATTACAAGAGAAGAAGGGGGAGTATATTAAAAGAGAAGAAGGGGGGAGTATATTAAAAGAGAAGAAGGGGNTAGAAGAGACCGAATGCCTTGGTTAGTCCGGGGTTGGAGAGATTGTGAAAAGTAAAGGAACAATCCCTTTATTGTTGTTGTTTATGTATGATGAACAATCCCTTTATTGTTGTTGTGTATGTATGATGAAGTGTGAGTTAGGAATGTGATTGATTGGTTGATTTAAGCCTGAGGAAGGGGTGTATCTCTTCACTACCCCCTGCAGGGAGAGAAATTAGACAAATATCTTCATCCTATGTACAATCTTATTCTTTACAACCATTAGCATTTATATTTGTAGTAAATGCCGTACTCTTAAAACTTCGTCCAGACCTGTATCAGTCCAGGTACAACCTGTCCGCTATAAATGTCAAACAGGACACAGTCCACACTGCTATAATCCTGTGAACTATCAAAGCCACTACCACTTTGCGCGATCTTGTTAGCATTCTTTGTCATTTCGGGCACTAGCAATAAATTTATCAATGCCTCAAACAGGACACAATCCACACGGCTACAATCCCATGAACAATCAACGCCACTACCACTTTGCGTGATCTTGTTAGCGTTCGATGTCAATTCGAACACTAGCAATTAATTTATCAATGGCTCAAACAGGACAGGATCCACACGGCTACAATCCCATGAACTATCAACGCCACTACCACTTTGTGCGATCTTGTTAGCGTTCGATGTCAATTCGGACGCTAGCAATTAATTGATCAATGGCTCAAACAGGACACAATCCACACGGCCGGCTACAATCCAGTGAACTATCAACGCCACTACCACCATGCACAATCTTTTTAGTTTTCGATGTCAATTCGGACACTAGCAATTAATTGATCAATGTCTCAAACAGGACACAATCCACACGGCCGGCTACAATCCCGTGGACTATCAACGCCACTACCACTATGCAAGATCTTTTTAGTTTTCGATGTCAATTCGGACACTAGCAATTAATTGATTAATGTTTCAAACAGGAAACGATCCACATGGCTACAATCCCGTGAACTATCAATGCCAAATCTCAAGAAACGATCTCAACTTGTAGTTCTCCACACATGTTTTCAGCGAAGTTTAAGTTGAATGTGCGTATTTGAAGGATTAACATGTATAGATATAAAGGTAGTTAATCTAGTCGCAATGCATGTTTTAATCATATTACGTAGCTCATGTTCAATATATCTAGGTATGTTCAGGTTAACAAATATGGGGGTTGCTGTATTTATAACATATTAAGCATTATCATTATTGGAATTGAGACAACCTTCCACTGGTGATTAGGACTGACTAAGTATTGCAAAAAAAACCAATCCAAAATCATCCATAATAATCAATAAATATTGATATAATATTAATAAATATTAATATTTGGAAAAATTTATTACAAGTCCAAATAATTTTCATTTAATACCATATTTTAAATCAAAAAGGTTAAATAGCAATCCAAAATCTGCTTTTAAATTTCTTTTATGTTTTTTGTGAGTTTTCGTAAAACTTTTTAAATTTACAATTTTTGGGTTTATCAAATTAAATAAGTATTGCATTTTTTCAGAAAATAAGGCAAAATCATCTTGTATACAGTAATTTTGCCATGTTCAATCATTAAATGAGAATTGGAAATTTTTAATTTAATTTCAGTCTAAATGAACAAACCAAACCTTTGGATGGGTGGCTGGCTGATATCTTTAAATCTAAAAATTTATCATGAAATTAGAACAATTTTTTGTTTAAACATTCTGTATTCGAATAAACATTCCTGTACAATCTTATTCTTTACAACCATTAGCATGTATATTTGTAGTATATTTGATCCTGATCCTTGATCCTGATCCTTGATCCTGATCCTTGATCCTGGAACCCTATCAACATCATAATACTGACTAGATATATCCTAAAAAACTGTGGTAATGTGAAGATAATTAACTAATGTACAAAAAAATGCGATTTAGTGGAAAAAATAGCAAATTAAAAAAATCCATATGTCTAATACGTATTACAAATGCAAGTGTTCTCAATAAAATTCAAGTATGAGCGTACGTTCTAGTGCCGCCTTTTTTAGACGTTCAGAAAATCTTACATTGCCCCCCCCCCCTCCGCCATTAAGAATTTCAATTTTTTTTAAATACTAGGTTTTTAGGGTGCTTTGCGCCCATCTTCTATTTTAATTGTGAACATGTTCTCTTTGTGAACATTGTAAATCAAACAAAAAAACTTTCGTGGATTTTCTAAATTATCAAAAATCAAATTTTGTTAGAAAGCAAATTTTGAAAATTCGATCATCCAGAAAGCTTTCCTGGGGTCACGCGAGATCCCACAAAAAGTTTGGGCCCGATCGGTTTCTTCCGTTTTGACGTTTATTGGATACAAACAAACAGATAAACAAACAGACACCCAGACAAGCTAAATTTATATATAGATAGTTTGAAAATTTTCATTTTAAAACTCGTGCACATTCTCTTTTTCTGGTTGAGATAAAGATTAATGATTTACCCATGAAACAAGTATATCCTTATTTTAATTTAGTTTCCTTCAAGTTGTTCAAAAATAAATTGGTTAACAACTATGTGGTTAATCTAAAAACTGACATCATTAAAATGGATTGTAAGAATATATGGCTTAATTATATTTTGGCTTTTTTTAGTGAATTTTAAAAATAAATGTTCAACCTTTTCATTTAAATAACTCCCATTCTAACATTTACATTAATTTTAATATTCTTAAAAAGATTGTGGGGAAAATTAAGATCGAAATCCCATTTCTCACTCTTTTGATAAGTAATCTAACCTGATGCTAAAACTGTTTTGTTGTTAATCCTTGGATCAAACAGATATTTATATTGTCGGTAGTCTGAAGGAAAAAAATATTTCTTTTTGATATCCCTTGGTCGGAACCCAACAGTCCTCAGTAGATATCGAGATCAAGCGTTGTTTGAAGATAAGTGCATCTCATTCAAAAGTTTTGACACACTCACACTAAAACAATTTTGATATACTGAAGAAACCCTATCATTGTGTTCAACCAATTGGAAATATCCCTTGATAGATATAAAAAAAATTCTAAAAAGAGAGCCATAAAACTTTGGAATATGCTATAAATAAAAAAAGTGAAAAAAACTTATCAAACGAAATTGATCTGTGTAAAATCATAACATAAGTCTTACGGTCGTCCTTCCATTCCACACTTTTCAGGGTCTCACTGTATTTTATACATAACTGTTCACTATGTAGACTGTAGAAACTGTATTTTATACATAACTGTTCACTATGTAGACTGTAGAAACTGTATTTTATACATAACTTCACTGTTCACTATGTAGACTGTAGAAACTGTATTTTTTACTTCACTGTTCACTATGTAGACTGTAGAAACTGTATTTTATACATTACTGTTCACTATGTAGACTGTAGAAACTGTATTTTATACTTCACTGTTCACTATGTAGACTGTAGAAACTGTATTTTATACATTACTTCACTGTTCACTATGTAGACTGTAGAAACTGTATTTTATACATTACTTCACTGTTCACTATGTAGACTGTAGAAACTGTATTTTATACATTACTTTACTGTTCGCTATGTAGACTGTAGAAACTGTATTTTATACATTACTTCACTGTTCACTATGTAGACTGTAGAAACTGTATTTTATACATTACTTTACTGTTCACTATGTAGACTGTGGAAAGTGGAAACTGTATTTTATACATTACTTCACTGTTCACTATGTAGACTGTAGAAACTGTATTTTGGAAATCACAGTATGCCAAGTGCTAAGGTGGATCATTGTTGACCGGCGCGTTAGTAGAAACAGCTGATTAGAACTTAGACAGAGCAACGGGTTCTATAACTGGTTACAATTAAGCCAAAGTACAAGATCCGAACTTTCAAATTTTTAGACTTTTCTTTATTTTAGAACAAGATGATAATGTATATGATTATTTCAATCGGTTTAAATTTTAACAATGGATCTTTACAAAGATCCAGACTGATGATGTTAAGCTTTAGTTTTTCAAAAGTAATTTGCAAAATTCTCAACGATTTTTTAGCTTGATCTTGCAACCTTTGGATCACTGTGGCTTTACCATATGATATGAAAATTGTAATTTTGCGGATAAAAAGTTGAGAACTTTTTACAAAGCTCTTTATATAGTCTTAGATAACTGATGACAGGCAAGTAAAGTACTTGAGTGGCCTGAATTTGCCTAGCGCTGCCTGGATTGCATGTTAAGTATATAGTTTCATGTCAAGCAGGACTTGCCGTGAATAATGGGGCTTTTGCGCTTGAGTTTAGCATCAATATATTTCCTATAGATTAGGCTCTAGGTTGGAGAACAATAGGCTGGGGATAGATTCATTAAAATACATTCAACCACGATAGAAAGATAGATAGATAGAAGGATAGGTTAATATATTGATTAGGGAGGGCTGGAGGGGGGGGGGTCCCCCTTCTACCCATTTTTCAAGTATCCCTACATTTAAAAGAGGAGCAGGCTTGATTCACAACGGTACTCTGTAAAACTTTATATAATCGGTAATGTGGAAGATACAGTCGTTTTTCCAGCCGAAAAGTGTTAAATTCTGAAGCCGAAATTCGCAAGTCACTTTAAACTTAAAGAGAATCCACAATCAAGGGTACCGTTGTTGATTTGACATGCCACTTTAAAATGGAGATCCACTTGAAACTAATTTTATTAATATTCTTCACAACTACGACAATATTTTTTGAGAATTTAATTAAAAAATCCCAAAAATATTAATAATCAGAAACTTTTTAATCAAAGGAGTTCCCTTACACCTTTGTAACGAATACAAGTTTCTAAATTTTTAAAAAACCGAGATTAAAGGGATTTCAAGTGACCTCTTGGTTAATGAGTTTATGAAAATACTTTCATTTTGATCTTAAACAAACTAGAAAAATTAAGATTCACAGCAAAAACATTTTCGTACTTAATAATACCAATTAGATATTCTTGTCCGATTCCCAATATGCCACCTTTTACACCTTTATTTGAGGAACAATGAGGAAGATATTGTCCTAAAGAGTGTTAAATTTTGTCACTTTCACAGAGTATCCCCAATTAAAAATCATCAATTTTCAGAAAAAAAAACAAGGAACTCTTTATTATTTTCGCTCAAACGCAGATGTAAAGGTAAAGAGATGGAGCCTCAACAAGTTTCAAGAAATCACAATAACAATGAAAAATAGTTACTATGTTACGAAACACTATTAACCCTATATCTCCGCTGGGGTACTTGAAAACCAGGATACACTGGGGGTGGTCAATTTGACCCCCCACCCCCACCCCTCTGAATCCCATGTTAGATATCAAAATATGACAAATGATACATCATTGGAAAGCTCTTATGCTCTACTTTTAGAATCTGCAAAAAATCGCTAATTTGCAGAAATTGATTTTTTTTTGCAAAATCCAGTTATATAGTAAAAATGTTCGCAAAAAGAATTATCCAAAAAAAGATAAAATATACTTTTTTTACATCGACCATGCTTCATCAGGTTATTTTAAATTTTTGCAAAATTTTAATAACCTGATGTGTAAAAATAAGAAAAACTAAAAATTTGCAAATTTAATTTGACAAATTGTATGCAATTAGTTTGCAAAAATGGCTTACGTTTTCTCATGTCATAGGCTTTCCAAAAAGCTAAAAATTATCAAAGTCTGACAACTGAAAGTGGGTCAAAACAAAAATTAAGTTTTTAAACAGGAAAAAGTAGTCATTCAGGCAGTGTGCCTGAGGAGGCAGTTATTATAAAAGCCTAGTTTTAGACCTAAAAGGACTGAGGACTATGGGTATTTAGAAAAAGTCAGAAAATTTCAACAGCCTCACACAAATACTTTTTGAGTTATGTAAAAAAAATGCAGGGGGCCCCAGCAGTTAACCCCCCCCCCCCAGCAGGAATAGGGTTAAATGAAAAACTTGTTTGCACAAAAACGTGAAAAAGGTTAAACTTTTTAATTTGAACAAATATTAAGATAAATGAACCCTATAGTATAAAAAGTGGACCCAGACGGAAAACTTTTTAATCTTGAAACCATTAGATTTCTTTTCCTCAGTCAGCAAACAATTTGTAACAGATTGTTTGCTGTTTATTAAATATATAAAGTAGTAATCTCTGTTCAATCATAACTCAGGAACTCTTTTACGGATTTGCCTCAAATTTTGAGCGGGGATCGCGGGAGAATCACGGGAATGTTCTTAGCTTGGTTTTGAGATTCGATCTAAGTGCGAGTAATTGGCGGGATTAACTATGAGTAACCTTACTCTCCACTAAACCCCACAATTTTTTCGGTCAGAGTACTGCAAATCATTGCAGAACATTCAAATTATTCAATAATTGTGTGAATTAAACTAAGACCTTTTTTATTATTACTTTACAAGATTAAACAAAATTTGGACCAAAATGGTTCAGCAGTTTCACGTACACGTTTATTGAATACTAACTGAAGGACCCGGCGTTGCCCGTGGAAAATAATATTCTGAAAAAAGTCAATTTTTTAGCCTATGACACCACCCGGCCACCCGTGAGTGTCCATAAAACATTTCAGCCCAATCGGTCAAGCCGTTTGGCCGGCTATGAATGTCTTGTTTTATTATATAGAATAACAAATATATTTTGATTAATAATTAGAAAATGCTAAAATTGGTGCCCTTTATAAGGCGTTCTTTTTTCATCGAACTCCAAAAAAAATTTCGCGGATTTTTCTGTTTGAATAAATGAATGGTAAAATCGACATTTTTTCCAGGCGAAGCCATAAACCTGTGAAGGTCATGTCAGTTGCTGCAAAAATAACAGGGCCCTAACAGTTCCACACTTTTCAGGTTTATTGGATTTAAATAAACAGACAAGCCAAATTGAAAAGATAGATTGTATATTCTAAACGTTTATAACTTTATATATAATATATTCTAATCTGAATCCCTTGGTGTGGATGGATCCACGTTTAATTGATATATCTTTGAAATTAATTAATTTCAAACAGAGTCCAGGGATATCAGCAATTACAAGTTCTAAACTACTATATTCAATAATGAAACCACTGTATCCCAATAATGGAACCATTGTATTCCAATAATGAAACCACTGTATCCCAATAATGGAACCATTGTATTCCAATAATGAAACCACTGTATCCCAATAATGGAACCATTGTATTCCAATAATGAAACCACTGTATCCCAATAATGGAACCACTGTATCCCAATAATGGAACCACTGTGTATCCCGATAATGAAACCACTGTATCCCAATAATTAAACCCCTGTATCTCAATAATTAAACCACTGTATCCCAATAATGAAACCAATATATCCCAATAATGAAACCACTGTATCTCAATAATTAAACCACTGTATCCCAATAATTAAACCACTGTATCTCAATAATTAAACCACTGTATCCCAATAATTAAACCATTGTATCCCAATAATGAAACCACTGTATCCCAATAATGAAACCACTATATCCCGATAATGAAACCACTGTATCTCAATAATTAAACCGATGTATCATCCCAATAATTAAACCAATGTATCTCAATAATTTAACCACTGTATCCCAATAATGAATCAGCTGTATCTCAATAATCAACCACTGTATCCCAATTATTAAACCTTTGTATTACAATAAGGAAACTACTATATCCCAATTATTAAACCTCTGCATTACAATAATGAAACCACTGTATCCCAATAATCAAAACCTCCGTATAACAATAATGAAACCACTGTATCCCAATAATGAAACCACTGTATCCAAATAATGAAACCACTGTATCCCAATGATTATACCACTGTATGGAATAAAAACAAATTGAAAATACATTTGACAGTAAATATATTCATTCTTTTCATTAATAGCAACCATGACAAACAAATATGACAGGACTACTGCATGATCTCTGCATGGAGGGCCAATAAAACGGTTTAAACAGATGAATAGATGAAGTGATAGATAGATATATCGATCGATGGATAGATAGATAGATAAAAACTGATCAGTTCTATTAAAAAGAGCGCAGGGGGTCCTGAAATTCTAAACTAATAACAAATATATATTTAAACGTCGAGTAGCTGTCAACACGAATATTAAAATAATTCTTTAATCAGAGCTTTCATTAAAATATTTTGAGCAGATTAGATTCGATTAGATACAGACTGATGATGTAACCGACAAACTTTATATCATGTCTATTGTCTATGTCTGTTATTAATGTAATGTACACGGAGAGAATATTTTAAGATTTAATATTTAATGTTTTTAAGGATGTATGTTTTCTGCATGAGGTCGTAACTTTTATGTGGAGTATCGTTTACATTGAACGCTTGATCTCGATACCTACCGTGGGCACTTTTGAAATTAAAACCAATCCTTAATTCCGCGATTAAAGTAACCCCTGCAGGGTATGACCACCACGGGATATCGAAGACGAATTAAATTAACCCGTAGGTCTGCATGAGATGGAGAGCAACGCTTGTTTCCGATATTGTAAGTACCAAAGCTCTGACTTATTTCAAATAATCCTTTTGCATGTAAGTTTCGTTTCGACACTTTTTCTGATGAGGATTTGAATTGTAAATGTTACGTTACCTGCAGTCATTTTCCTCTGTGCGCTATAAAAAAGTAACATTCTAAGATTCGCAAGTAGATTTTAAAAAAATGTTATTGAACATTTTTTCCTGAGATCATGACAGTTACCACAAAAATGTGTGCCTGCTTTGCAGTTTTGACGTTTATCGGATAAAAACAAACCGACAGACAGACATGCCAAATAGCAAGATGAGTTTTCTTTTTTAAAGATCTTACTATTTTACAGGATTGAAGGGAATGTAAACGTAGTTTTAAAGGGACAGACCGGCTATGTAAGGGCAGTTAAACTGAGTATGTAGTGTGGTGGACAAATTCTTTAGGATTCATTTGAGACATATAAAACTTTTCCACGATGTATAATTACAGAATTTGAGTGCATAGTCGACGTTCAAACACATGAATTTGGGTGGGAACGTTTTCAGGCAAAAAAAAATAATATGTTTTTAATTTTAATTTTCGGAAATATTAAGCTTTTTTGTTTTCTCAATGACACTAGAAATCAAGATGTAATTTTATTTATTTTTGAAAAATGTACATTTAGTCTAGAATAAGTCATGATAAGAAATAAATTTAGTTTAAAAAGAAAAGTTCTAGAGTAGAAAGTCGTGACCTTTGAATCCAAATCATGAATTGCTTCTTTAAACTCATGAATGAACCCTTTAAAAGAAAAAGTAAAACCCTCGTGTTAAGGTTAGACTAAGAATGACTGGCAGGAATCTAGAATGATAATTGAGAAAGGGTTTAATACTAGTCTATGTAGAGGAGACTATCCTGTGAATATTTCTGGTTCGCTGCCCCCTTTAATTATATAACATGATACACTCCCTTTAAACAAAGAATATAAGCAGGGGGGGATGTGATGTAAAAATAAGGAGAGTTGATTACGGGAGACAAGGGGAAATTCTTTGTCCTCCAAAATGTCCCACAGGAGATGAAACTGACACAACAGACAAAGGGAATTTGAAAATTTAAAAAACTTGAATTCCTATTTTTAAGGTCAAAAGTTGTAGGCTCAAAAACAAAAAGTTAAGTAAAAAGATCAGGATCAGAGAGGTAGAGAGGTAAGAGAGGTAAAGAGGTAGAGAGGTTATAGAGAGTCAGAGATGTAGAGTGGTAGAGAGGTAGAGAGGTAGAGAGGTGGAGAAGTAGAGAGGTAGAGATGTAGAGAGGTAGAGGGAAAGAGAGGTTGAGAGATTGAGAGGTAGAGAGGTAGAGAGGTGTAGAGAGGTAGAGATGTAGAGAGGTAGAGAGGTGGAGAGGTAGAGGGGTAGAGAGTAGAGAAATAGAGAGATAGAGATGTAGAGAGGTAGAGATGTAGAGAGGTAGAGATGTAGAGAGGTAGAGAGGTAGAGAGGTAGAGAGGTAGAGAGGTAGAGAGGTAGAGAGGTAGAGAGGTAGAGAGGAAGAGATGTAGAGAGGTAGAAAGATAGAAAGCAAGGCACAGTGGTAGAAAGGTTGGTTGAAAGATAGAAAGATGAAAATTAGAAAGGTTGAAAGATAGAAAGCTAAAGAAGCTGAGATGAATATAGACTGGGTTGAAATATGAACAATAGTTCCAAATTGCGGTCTGATTAGATATGCCATCAGAGTATTCTTTGAATACCCACCCAACCAGCCACTAGTTCTAGTAACTTACCATATTCAACTAATATACCTACCAATTCTTTTACTTTTTACATTGAATACGAGAATTACATCACGATGATTATTTTCTGTACGCGGCATTTTTTCTTTTTCACGCCAATATGAACCGTGTTGTTTTTATCTGCAATGTCCGGGCCCAATTATTATATCAAATTGATGATGTATAACATAGCTTTACGCTTTTTTGCTCTCTTCTCATCTCTCGCATGAGGCAAAAATACGCTTGAATTTTGCTCTCAGCAATTACATGATTTTCTTGGTTGAGTTAATCCAATATCTTACGCAGAATATTTTATATTGTGCGTCTCAAATTCTTCAAATTCATAATGTGCTTAAATATAGTGCAGACCTTGTATCCAATTCTTAAATATAGGGGGCATAGAATACAGATATAAAACAGAAATACAGAATACTGAACACAGAAATACAGAATACTGAACACAAAAATACAGAATACAAAATACAGAAAAGAAAATGCAGAACACAGAAATAAAGAATAAAGAATACAGAACGCAAAACACAGAGACAAATAATACAGAGCATAGAACTATACAGAATACAGAGCATAGAATTCAGAATATACTAAATAAAGAATACATTATACAGAATGCAGAACACAGAAATACAGAATTCAGTAACAGAAGTATAGAATACAGAACAAAGAACAAAGAAATAAGAAATACATAATACAGAAACAAAAATATAGAATACAGAACACGGAAATTCATAATTCAGAATGTTAAATGCAGAATACAGAACATAGAATTCAGAATACAGAATAAAGAATACAAAATACACAATATAAAATAAAGAACACAAATGTAAAAAGCAGAATGCAGAATACAGAATATTTAGTATGTTGAAATTGAATGCAAAATACTTAATACAGAAAACATGATCTTCTACATTACAACAAGAAAAAAGTATAACATGTTTCTGTTCGGTTTAGACGGTAAAACGTACCATTCTAATTTTGAACATGTAATGTATATTATTTTTGTGAACACTCCCTGTATTCTCCCAGTTTTCCGGTTCTAGCTCTTATTTCAGATTTTGACTTGAACTTAAATTTTAAAATTTCTCACTCAATTACTCAATAAAACACATACTTTAATACAACAAATTATTCTAGTGTTTCCTCAATAAATCATAAGTTACCTCCCCCTTCCTCCCTCTAGTTCTCCAGTTCTCCAGTTCTTTAGTTCTCTAGTTCTCTAGTTCTCCAGTTCTCCAGTTCTCCAGTTCTCCAGTTCGCCAGTTCGCCAGTTCTCCAGTTACAAAATTCTCCAATTATCCAGTTTTCAAGTTTTCAATTCTCTAGTCTGCTTTTCTCCAAAGGTCTCTTTCTTTTAATTTTGAGTTTATAGTTCTGGTTTCCCTGCTCCACCCTGGTAGAAAAATATGATGAATCAAACTGTGACGCTGTATCCTGTTATTAAGTTTTCAAACCTTCAGATTCTTCAACTTAATGACTTCATTTTCACTCAGTCCAACCTTCATTAAAATGTGGAAAGAAGCGCATACTTGATAAATTACTTTTATGCATGAAAACTTTTATCGTTTAAGCTTCAGTAACTTAATGACCTACATGGAATTTTTTTAAAAAGTTGGTTAAGTGAGATTTCAGATTAGAAAGACTATTTTCTTTAAACCAAAATAAAGATAAATAAATGAAGTTATTTATCTTTATTTTTGAAATGTCACTAAGTTTGTTATGCTACACAAAGCAGTTAAATAAAGGGGCTGTAAGCGTAATTTCAAGTATCCTTCCATTTTAGAAGGAGAATCCCCGTTTCACAATAGTACGTATCCTTTAAACCTTTAACTGATAAAGGATGTCTGGAATGATCTATATTAATCTATTAAAACGCTTTGCATGGATGATCACTTGAATTTAGCTCACAGTCCCTTTAGGCAGAAAAATTGGTTAATAATAACCATTTTTATTAATTAATAATGTTTTCTTGTAACAGTTTTTAAGGTTTCAAAATGGGCGAAACTGTCTTAGTCTATAGGATTCCTAGGCTTGGCCGGAGATCTTAACGTACATGGCGCAGAATTTATTCAGAGATTAAATGCTGTCATTTGGCGGATTATAGACTTTTGGATTCCCAGATTTAAGACTTTGGGTCTGTAATCTATAAAGTATCAAGTTCAGCCGTTGAATTTCTAGGCTTAATCACTTTGTGTTGAATATCCGATTAAGTCTAGAAATCCTGAACGCTTCATCTCGATATTTTAATTTGAGGATTAATTCTTAATCTCCTCATTTCGGTTCTTCCTGCTGGGTACTTTTACCACTGGATCAATCATTGATCTATATATCCACAATACAATATCTATATCCCACCTCAGATCAAGTAAACAAAAATATATCTAACAGACATTTTTTAAGCCTATCGCAGGCGGTTTAAATATGAACGATCTATTTTTTTTAATTGGTAAAAAATTACTAAAAATATTCAAGAATGAATGCAAAATGAATGAATGCAGTTTATTCAGATTAGAGATCTTTGCAAAACCATCTTGAATAAAATGAAATTTAATGCTTTAAAAACTGCATGAATTTTAGTCATACACAGTTTGTGCATTCATACATGCAGTTTTCAGCCTGACTGCATGACTGCCTGCCTGCTAAGGAACTAAGTTCTTGCAAAAACTCTTTTTTATTCCTATATCTTTGCAACTCGATGTTAAGGTTCTAGATATTTCAAACAAACAATTATGTTCGATAAAATAACTAAAATTTTAAATATCAAAGGTTTACACCATCAGGTTTAAAAAATATAGGGATCAGAAAGTTTACAAGGAAAAAAATAAATTCGCAATCTTGCTTTAAAAAAACCCTAACCTCTGAACTTCTAAACTTCTATAAATTCTATAAAGAACTAAATCCTTTAAAAGGCTCAAGAGATTGAATAAAACGTTGCTCATTTCTATGGATAAATTCATACATTTTTCAAATTTTTAATTTTTTAAAAATGTAAAAAAATTGATAATACTTTTTCATCATTAGTTTCCTTGTAAATATTTGATAGTTTTTTTAAATTGCGAAAAATTTTCACAAATACATTTCATGATGCAAAAATAAAGAAGCTAAATCGGTTAAGCTGTTAAAATGACTCTCCAGTTCTCCAGTTCTCTAGTTCTCTAGTTCTCTAGTTCTCTAGTTCTCCAGTTCTATTATTTATATAAATTCGCTATACTTTTATTTAAAATCAGATCTGAAAAAATATTGATCAAAAATAAAATAAAAACGTAAAATCCAACAAAGGAGATTCTTGCGTTTGAAATGAATCAATGGATTCCAATGTTTTATTAGAAACTGTCAAATTTTGGCTGTGTGATCTGTATCCTGTATCCTGGCCTGTGTTCACAAAAAAACTGTATTTTCCCTATGCATTGATTGATTGATTGTATGGTCGATTAGCAAACCGGAAACCACCTTTACAGTGTACACTGTACACTATACACGATCCAATAAATATTATGAATAACGCGGCATTCTTTTATGAATGTAACAATTTCAGGTTTACAATACGGAAATATTGAAAATGCACCGTGATATAATGTATTATTCAATTCGGACTTCAGAGACACTTTGTGCCATTTTTTTTTGTACATTTAAAGGGAGCGTTCGCGAAAAATGAAAGGGGCATAGGCTTAATGCGATAAAAAAGCGCTTTTGATCGCTACTAATCTTACTTCTATCTGTTGCGTCTATAAGGAGAAAATTGTTAAAAACGACTCACACCGAAGAACGTAGTGTCCATACAAATTCAGAAAGATGCAACATTCAACTCGGATAGTAAACAAATCAATTTAATTCCAAAGAAATCATTTAGATATTACGTCATCGATTATTTTTCGACCCATTCGTGAATAGTAAATATTTCATAATATTTTTGATTTTTTTAAAATAATTTTCGCTGGCGTTGGATTTTCGAACATTCCTGGAAAGCATGAAAATGTCGTCTTCATTATCAAAAATCCTCTAAACAGGAATAAATGTTTTCAAAAGTAAAAAATACAAAATGTTATGAATTATCAACTATTTACGAATGCGTCGAAAAATAATTGATGACTATTGTGTGTAATATCTGAATGATTTGTTTGGAACTAAATTGATTTTTTTTGCGATCCGAGTTCAATGTTATATCTTTCTGAATTTGTATGGACACTACATTCTTCGGTATTAGTCGTTTTTAACAATTTTCTCCCTATCCCCTTTCATTTTTTGCGAACACTCCCTTTAAATGTACAATTTTTACAGATTTACTTTTTTTATTGGCGCATTTTCAAAATTGTGAAAAATCAGTGAAATTGCTTGTGAAGACATTTTGCACTCAATTTCATGTTTTTCTCCTGAAACTACATAAAACCCCCGCTCCCCATTATTAAAATCCCCCTCTTATACCTTTTTAGCCCCAGTAGTATGCAGATAGGTTCAAGATAGGTTCTGTTTAGTGGTTAGACATAAACCATTGTATTCACTACGGAACCTTGTTAAGCCAAATATTTTCTAAATCAATTGAACCCAACCAATCCGATGTGCAAAACACCTCATGCAAAAGGGTCCCTTATACCTTAGAAAAATGTCTAATAAACCCCTTCATAACATTCCACATTAAACACCGTGGGAAAAATTTCCCATGAAAATATTAATTTCGGCTTAAAACGTTTTAATTATGTTTAACACCTTTCTCGTTTAACAACTTACCTTAAATATCCCCCCATACCCCCCTCTTCTTGAGGTCCCGCCCTGTATATACGTATCGCAGTTTAATGTTATTTTATCCTCCGTATATTAGGAGAATAGCACTTCTTGTGAAAAGATATATGCAATAAATGTCGGCATTCATTCACTCCCCGTCCCGTCCATACGGAACCATATCTCAGTGGAGAACTCTACCATTATTTTATCTCACCCCGTCCAAACGGAACCATATCTCAGTGGAGAACTCTACCATTATTTCCTCCCATCCCGTTCACACGGAACCATATCTCAGTGGAGAACTCTATCATTATTCTATCTCACCCCCTCCATACGGAACCATATCTCAGCGGAGAACTCTACCATTATTCTATCTCACCCCGTCCATACGGAACCGTATCTCAGCGGAGAACTCTACCATTATTCTATCTCACCCTGTCCATACGGAACCATATCTCAGTGAAGAACTCTACCATTATTCCCTCCCATCCCGTCCATACGGAACTGGATCTCATTGGAGAACTCTACCATTATTCTATCATACCCTGTCAATACGGAACCATATTTCAGTGGAAAAGGTTCTTTTTTAAGTAGATTACCTCAAAGAAAGAAAGGAAGAAAAAAATATAAATATTTAAATAAAATTTTGGTAGATTTCCTCTCTGGTCAAAAAATGTATACAGCTATTCTTGTATACACTTTTATGGTCTATTGTTTAGCTATTCCCCTTCAGGACTTCAGTGTTCACTTATACACCTAGAGCTATGAGCTGTCTTTGACACTAAATACTTGTCGTGATTTCAACACACGATTACTTCTCCAGGGTTGGATATCGAGTAGACGGAGAGGGTTGATGGGACGGAACAAAGATGTTCTCCTGGAGCCAGGTTTTGGAACGGTTTTAGAGAAATAATTTCCGTTCATTTACTTTGCTTGGTTCAATACTCATCTCTTCCTTTTACTTCCTGTTCTTTCAGGGTCTTTAGATTTATGTCTGGGTTTACTTTCATAGTCAGGTTTCAAGCTCTTCAGTTCTCTAGTTCTCTAGTTCTCTAGTTCTCCAGTTCTCCAGTTCTCCAGTTCTCCAGTTCTCTAGTTCTCTAGTTCTCTAGTTCTCTAGTTCTCTAGTTCTCCAGTTCTCCAGTTCTCCAGTTCTCCAGATCTCCAATTCTCCAGTTTTCCAGTTCTCCAGTTCTCCAGTTCTCTAGTTCTCTAGTTCTCTAGTTCTCTAGTTCTCTGATTCTCTAGTTCTCTAGTTCTCTAGTTCTCCAGTTCTCTAGTTCTCTAGTTCTCCAGTTCTCCAGTTCTCTAGTTCTCTAGAATCTCTAATTCTCCAGTTGTCCAGTTCTCTAGTTCTCTAGTTCTCCAGTTCTCCAGTTCTCCAGTTCTCTAGTTCTCCAGTTCTCCAGTTTTCCAGTTTTACAGTTCTCCAGTTCTCCAGTTCTCCAGTTCTCCAGTTCTCTAGTTCCCTAGTTCTCTAGTTCTCCAGTTCTCCAGTTACAAAATTCTCTAATTCTCCAGTTGTCCAGTTCTCTAGTTCTCTAGTTCTCCAGTTCTCCAGTTCTCCAGTTCTCTAGTTCTCCAGTTCTCCAGTTTTCCAGTTTTACAGTTCTCCAGTTCTCCAGTTCTCNTCAATTCCCTCCAGACTTGTCATCCTGTACTCAATTCTCTCCAGACTTGTCATCCTGTACTCAATTCTCTCCAACCTTTATCATCCTGTAATCAATCCTCTCCAACCTTCATCATCCTGTACTCAATTCTCTCCAACCTTTATCATCCTGTATTCAATCCTCTCCAACCTTATCATCGTATACTAATCTTTATTGACGCTTCGATGCCTGGACAAACCCACGCAAACTGCAGAACAATAAAACTTTAAAACAAAGATTTAAAAATGTTTAACTTTTATTTAAAATTTATACGGATCAAATAAAAACATAAGTAATAATATGGAACTTGGATTTCAAAATAAAAAAAAATAAACTAACTTACTCTAAATTATAAAATTTTAACACTGTACATTGTACATACAATAAACACGGTGAGCTGTACGAATGCAAAAGGATGTTGAAGAACTACTGTTGTTTAGCTGCACTGAGCACTGGTGTACACTGTACAACAACAACTACTAGTAAAACGTGTATATTTTCTGCAAACCAAATGTACAGTGTAATTGTATACAGTGTACAAATTGAATATATATATATATATATATAGTACTGTAAAATGTGCCGTGTGCATTTTACCGTACAGTACATTGTAAACTGTGCAGTTTACGTTGTACACTGTACAAAGTAAGTGTACGGTGTAAAGTGTACAGTGTACAGTGTACAGTAGAAGTGTACGGTGTACAGTGTACAGTATAAGTGTTCGGTTTACAGTGTACAGTGTACAGTGTCAAAAATACAGTGTTCTGGTTTGAGGAATACAGTTCCCATAACATGGTTAAAGCTCAAGTATAAAGATTTATAGTTCCTGGCTTTACACTTACACTGTAGAATTCATATTGAATAGGAGAATACCAGGATACCAGGGTACCAGGATACCAGGATACCAGGATACCAGGATACCAGGATACCAGGGTACCAGGATACCAGGATATCAGGGTACCATGGTACCAGGATACCAGGATACCAGAATACAGGGATACCAGGATACAGGGAGACCAGGATACCAGGATACCATGATACCAGGATACCAGGATACCGGGATACTAGGATACCAGGATACCAGGATACCAGGATACCAGGATACCAGGATACCAGGATACCAGGATAACAGAATACCAGAATACCAGGATGCCAGGATACCATGATACCAGGATACTATGATACCAGGATACCAGGATACCAGGATACCAGGATACCAGGATACCAGGATACCAGGATACCAGGATACCAGGATACCAGTATACCAGAATACCAGTATACCAGAATACCAGGATACCAGGGTTTCAAGAAAACCATGAAGATTTGTTCTTTTTCATCTCAATTTGCTTTTTCCTCGATCCAACTTTTGCAATCCAACTAATTCTAATAGGCTTCCATCTTTCCCTCTTATCTATATTAGTTCCAAGGTATAATCCTTATTATTGAACTAAAGATTACAAAGTTTTCAATTTGTTTTCAATTTGAGATCTATGGAACAATAGTTTGTTTTTACATAAATTGGGGTTAATTTAAAACATTAATAAAATTCTTGACTTTACAAATTTTCTGAACGTATTTCACTGTATTTCATTTGTAAAAATTTATTTCCCGCATAAGAGTTTTTCTGGGGCCATGTTGCTCCTAGTTTCTTGTAGGATACTAGGGTTGCATATTTTGATCCAGGAGAGGAACTGTTTGACAGGGTTGAGGTTGAGTATCTTTCCGGGGACCCGGAGCAGATAGAAAACTAACTGGATCCAAGGTTCTACTCTGTTCTCTAGTTTCACCTGGAGATTTCTGAAAACTGGGCAATTTCCGGGAAGAGGTTGATCTTGTATTAGTCCGGAGAAGGAGTTGCATCGTCCTACTGGAGCAAGTTCCAGAAACCTGATCAGATCTCAGGATAAGTGGTTGCAGGGAAGGGATAAGAAGGTTCTCCACAGGACTAGAGTATTCAGGAAACTCCGTAGAGTCCAGGAGACAGGGGTACGGTTTCCGTTCTTTCTCCAGGAGACAAGGATACGTTTCACGAGCTGATATCTCCTCGTAGATCGGGTAGGAGAGAGAACCCAGGGAGAAGAAACCACTTGAGTCCCGACACTGAAATTAAAATACAAATAAGAAAAGTTCGTCACATTTAGATTCCTATCTCCTAACTACATTCGTTCTTGTTCCATCCCATAGTTATTGTAAGAACAGAGCTTACTCACTACTCTTGAGTCTTGATATACCAGATTAAAACTGGGGCTTACCAATGGTTTCTTTGTTAAACAGGGTTTCTGTATTTAATTGAAAAATGCAATGCTTGGATCTAAGTGAGATTATAGCTAGGTACCCTAGCATCTTGATGATTTATTAAAGGGAGTGTTTGCGAAAAATGAAAGGGGGTATAGGCTGATATCGAATCGAAATCGATATCGATCAGTCATACCTAAGAGCTTAGCATCGAAATAAGCTCCCAGAGTTGCATTATTCAACTCAGATCTTAAATAATTCAATTAAATCTGAAATTAATCATTAAGATATTATAACCTTTAAGTGTTGAATGCAATTCGATGCATTCGTAAATTAAAAATACTAAGTTTAGCTATCAAAGTTTAATTAACTAGGCCAGGGAGAGAGGTGAAGGAATATAAAGGGACTTTTACGACTTATCATGGTACTTCTAACCCTTTACACAAGAAATGAAGATATTGGTCGTTTTCTCTTTAACATTGTATTCTTTTGTCTTTGCTGCCTGAATAAGCACTTTTATTAGAGAGAAACTGCTTAGAACTTATTATTTTTCAGACAGAAAAAAAGGATATATCCATCTTTTTTCTCCGACACAGGGCAAATGAAGGATAAACATAGTAAAAAGGTAATTAATGTTTGGCTGGTTGTGTTGTTCAGCTGAACACGCACCCTTTTTAATATTAAAAATGGCTGCCAAAGATATCTATGAATACGTGAGTAAGAACGAAATTTTCTCAAAGATAGAGTTAGAAGCAAGAACTTGAAATATATTCTGAAAAGAACTGATTGATAATGAGGGTAGAGCCCATGGATTCCAAGATAAGAATAAATGTTAATATATAAATCTATATATATAAAGTAGTAATCTTTGTTTGTTTGTTTGTATGTCCGATCGGAACTCAGGAACCCCTTGGCCGATTTGTCTCAAATTCGAATTGGAGAACTCGGAAGAACCATAAGAATTTTCTTAGCTGGGTTTAAACATTCTACGTTTAGTGGGTTCACTTTTTAAGGAGAGTACAGTTTCCAGTTTAAGCTGGGTTTCCATTATAAGTGCTTAACCTGAAAAGGCGCAAGTAAGAGAATATTTAGGGGGTGTCAAAGTAAGAATAAAAAATGAGTTATCAATGAATCCTTAGAGAAAATCTATGAAAACAAATGTTGTCACAGTTTTTGCCATGCAATTTGTTGTGGGTGGGGGGGGGTCTTCTTTCTGGCATGCTTTGACTGGCGAAGAAAATAGGTTAATGAATATGAAAAGGATTCATTAAGAGAATTATAACTAGATATATTGATAAATAGATGAATAGATAGATAGTTATATAATAGATAGATAGATGTAGATCAATAGATAGATAGATGTAGATCAATAAATAGATGGATAAAAATCTATATATCTTGTAAATTATATAAAGTATCAGAGAAAGGGTTGAATGAAGGGATACTAATCATAAAACGAGGAGGGGGGAAGGGTACTCTAATCAAGGGGAGATCCCTAATCAGGGGGGTGGGGGGGGAGTATCTAAAACGTCTTATCAGTAAATCTGACTAAACAGTGTTCTCACGGTTTTCTATAAGCCTTGTATGCATATTTTCTTCAGTTTGAATATTGAACGCCAAACAGTGCGTTCAAAAACTTTGAAATATTGATAACAAATTTTACATTGTTTTTTTTGCATCAATTAATTTACAGAAATATGCTATTAAAGTATCTTTGAATACCTGGACCCATTAGTTTAAGGTTTTCTTAAATAAAACTTATTTGTTTTGTTCCAAGATTTTAAAGATTAACATTTTTTTAATTAAAATCTGAAATTTCTCGTATTCTTAAATAGGAGCATGGATATCGTCAATCTTGAAAGTTTGATCTTGATATCCAATGGGGCACTTTTAAATCTGATATTCAATGCTGGTTGATTGTTTTGCAATTTATATAGATTGCTCGTAATTTGAGGACACACTGTATTGTAAACACATTTCTTTAGTTGTTTGTTTAACACCTTGTTAGTTTTATACTTGGTTTAACTGCCTGGTCAATATATGCTACTGCTTGTTTTACAATTAGACAGACAAATGTAAACATGGGCAGTACAGTTAGCTAAAAGTAAAATGTAAATAATGCAGGCAGTACTGTTAGAAAAGTAAAATGTAAACAAGGCAGTACAGTTAGAAAAGTAAAATGTAAATAACAACAGAAAAGTTAGAAAAGTGAAATGTAAAAATAATATCTTTATAAAATCAAAAGACTTTTAAAACAAACTTAGACTAAAAATGTTTGGTCAATGTTTTTTATGTCTAAATTCTTCTTAATTTTACAGAATAATAATTGAAATTTTTAATAGATACATAATACATATTATTTCATTAAACCCCCGTGGAAAGTTCAAACTATCCTTTTGGTTTGCCATGAAACTTTCAAAATATAGAATTTCCAAGAGCTTAATAGTTTGCAAATATTGCAAAAGTGTGGAATTTAGCTTTGCATAATTTGCAAAGAATGCAACTGATAAAATAAAACATAATTGATGAAAAACAGAGTCTAAATTTGAATAAAAAAATTATATCATAATTATGTAAATATAGGACGTATAAGAGAGAGTGAGGGAGGGGCGGTCAATAATTCTTACTTCTTTAACTTTTCTTGTTAACCCTATATTCATCAAGTATCCCCGGCTCACCCTTCCTCAATCTTCTAAACAAAATTAGATTAAAGGGACTGTGTTTGTAATTCTAATTGACCCTTATTATAAAATACAAGATATGAGACTGTAAAAATTATATAAGTTCCGTACAGTCGTCTCTGAAGTCTCATCCTGTGTGGTTAACCCTGTAGACCGTGCTGGTTCACAGCGGTAACCTTTAAACCTATATTTGATCAATATTGTGGCAGCTAGTTTTTAATTCTAAACATGTTCTTCTATGGTTTAACTAGCATAATCCGCAAGGCACTTTCTAGAGAAACAACAATAGAAAATAATCATTTACCAAAAGAAGATTATGAATTTCTAATTTATTCTTAGTTAGACAAAGCTTTTAATGGTACCGTTGTGACTGAGACAAACCACTCTATTAACGTAGAGTGACTTGAAATTATATCGAAAATCCCTTTGAAACCAAAACTGAACAACATATATGGTAGTAATTAGGAAAGGAATTTTATCTCTGGTAAAATCTGGGTTTCAAATACATTCTTCCAATTTCAACCTTTTTATTTCAAAATCTCGGTGTTTTTGAGAACCATTGGAATTAATCTTTTAAAGTTATACAATAGGAAAAACGGACCAGTATACTATATCAATACACGAGACAGTATATATACATTAAACACCAAATATTATACACTAGACACTGGACTCTTACATTAGACACCAAATATTAGACAAAAGACACTAGACACCAAACAATGATATTAGATAATATAGACACCAACCTTTAGACACTAGACACTTTACACCAAATAATAAAGTTAGATACTAGACACCGAACATTAGACACTAGAGAATAAATATTGGACACATGACACCAAAAATCATAATAGACAATAGACATTGATCTGTCAATTGATTATATTTTGTTCCAAATCCTATATGTATATAATTGATTAGATCAAATGACATTTATAATTGATCCCAGAATAAACATTTAGGCTATCACGCGCCAATCAAACACACAAACACTGTTTAAAACGAGCACACACTACAAGGTCTCCTTTTTCAGGACTTCAAAACCAAGCAAAGACACAAATACAGAATCTTCAGTTTTAGAGTGAAAGCNCTTTAGATTCAAAATTCTAATTTTAGTCGGCTCTAAGGTTTTTTGTTTGTTTCTGTAAAAATTCTTTTAAATTTTTATTTAGGAAAAAACTAAGTTTTTTGTAAAAAATGTTGACCTCGTAGAAAACCACCCTTAGTTCTAAAACTATATTATACTATACTATAATTACGCAAAAACAATTCGATTAAAAATTTTGAAATTTATCATTCTCAGACATACAAACATTTTTACAGACAGACAACATTATATATAGATATGTATCTGATATGACAGATGATAAATGATTTATAAATAATCTTCTAAAATGTTTTATCTTCAACTGAAGAATGTTCATGAATACTAAGAACAGTAATTATATATTCAATCATTAATATTCAAGACTTTAAACATTGGCAGAGGAAATACCCCGAGACACGGAGAGTCCCAAAAAATACTCGACAGTTTGAAATGTGTCATTTTCCCCAACAGGTTAATTTCCAAAGGGCATTTCAAAGTTGCATCTTCCTGAAGGAACTAAAATTTTGCTACAAAATCAGATTTGTATCTTTGCAACCTTTGATATTTCAAACTCTGAATTCTGTTAGATCAAATAGTGTCAAACTTGGAAATATCAAAGGTTTACACCATCAGGTTTAGGGATTAGAAAATTTGAATTCGTGGTAAACACAACGTAATGAAAGTTGGGATTCGTTAATTTGCAGTTTTTTCTGTTCCTTCCAATCAGATGCCTGCGTCAAGTTTGTCGTGTTTTAGGACCAATAAGTTAAAATTCTGTGTTTTAATTTTAGCGTTGTTATCAAGATATATTCAAGAACAGAACTTTAGCATTACCAATTGTGATTAAAGATACAGTGAAAACCATTACACTTTTGAATAGGAAGACGACATTAAAGCAATACTTAAGTTAATGTAATACTGTTGTAAAGCCAAAAAGTTCAATTAACTTATTAAATCACTTATAAGATGAAAGCGGTCTGTCTCATTTCATTGGACTATATTTAAAATTATATATTTAGTTTAAAAGTCGTCTTCTTATTCAAAAGTTGTCAGGTTCTCACTGTATGATTCATATTGAAGCAAAGCAATTAGGCCGAACGAGGGTAAACTTCACAGGCCGAATAAATGAATGAATGAATGGTATACAGGGTTACTCACAAGGGATTAGGCTTCAGACTTCCTTTTAATTATTTATTTTGTTACCTTTTCCAAATGGCGAATGCTGTGAAGAAGGAGAATAGAAGAAGAATACAGAATACAGCAAACAGAATAGGAAGAAAAGGAAGTTGAGGAACAGATTCTACAGAACTGGGGGTTAAAACATCCTAAATATAAGAAGAATACAAAATACAGCAAACAGAAGAGGAAGAAAAGAAAGTTGAGAAACAGATTCTACAGAACGTGGGGTTAAAACATCCTAAATAGGAAGGCTTTATTTATATAAAACAAATTATAAAGAGACTATCCACGTAATTTTAAGTGACTCTCCATTTAAAAAGGTGCTATCCCGATTAACAATGGTACCCTGTAAACCTTCAGCTAAGTAAAAATTGTGAAAAAATTCTTGTTTTCTGTTTGAAAATTGATAACTTTCGGATAGAAATTAAGGGACAAAACGTTCAGTTGCAGAAATGCAGGGAGTTACATGAAATAATGTTTACAGTCCCTTTAAAGAGAAAATTTTTCAACCATCAATCTGACCGTTGATCAAGTAAAACTATTCATAAAATATTTAAACTTTTTTGCTCCGAGTTCCACGATGATAAAATTGATTGATAGGTTGGGTTCTCTAGGTTCAAAATTCAGATGTCAAGATATGTCGACGAGGGCAAAGATTGACAAGGGGAACAATTCTTAAATATTTTCAAAAACGAAATCTTCAAATTATCAAGATTGAAACTGTTTAGTCTTGCTTTTTTAGACTAATAGAAAATAGATTTAGTCATTTAACATTGAAGTAGAACTTTTCTAAAATGTCTTTAACATTGTGTTAATTTTATTGCAGGGTTTTGGAATGAGCTGGGAACTTTTTAATGAAGAAGGAATGAGTTAAACTATATTTAGCCAATGTTAATTACAGATTCAAAGGTATTCAGCTCTGCTGTAATAGTAAAATATTATAGTATTAGAATATAAGTATATATATATATCTTGGATGGTTGAGGTTGGAGTAAGGATGGTTGAGGTTGGAGTAAGGATGGTTGAGGTTGGAGTAAGGATGGTTGAGGTTGGAGTAGGGATGGTTGAGGTTGGATTATGGATGGTTGAGGTTGGAGTATGGATGGTTGAGGTTGGAGTATGGATGGTTGAGGTTGGAGTATGGATGGTTGAGGTTGGAAAAATTATGGCTGGAGGTTGGAGTAATGATGTAAGTTTAAGGTTGGAGAAAGTTAGGAGTTTGGAAAAGAAAGGTAGGTAGGAGCAAATAAGGTTGAATGTGGAAAAATAAAATGGAGAAGAAAAAGAAATCGTTTATGATGGAGGTTATAGAGAACGTATATTCTATATAATAAAGCTCATCGCTTACATATATATATTTGTATGTATATAGATTAGCTATAGCTGGCAAAACGGCTGAACCAAATGGACTGACATTTTTCTAGGGAACCCATGGGTTCCCCGGAGGCTAAAATAGGCTGAACAAAATTTTAAAAACTTGTCTTTAAAAATCTATTCATAATTATTTTTAATATTCGATTTTTTTAAATTCCTCGGGCTACGCCGGGCACTTCAGCAAGTATCTTTCATAAAAAAAAGAAAGGTTGAAAATAAGATTTCAAAATGGGGGGGGGGCGGGCAGGATTTTACCAAAAATAGTATTTCAATAAATTAACCTGATATTGAGGTAAGTGAGGACAGGAGAGTTGAATGCTTGCTAGGTCACTGCAGTCTTCTCCTAGTCCAGGGAAAGGAGGAGAAGGAGGAAACAGTTTTTCAAGCTCATTTAGGTCCAGGGGCCCTGGAAACTCATCAAAATAGTCTGGTCCAGGGCCGGGGGAACTGTTCAGCATGGTTTCACTGTGAATTGTATTGATGAATTCGTCATAATAAATCCATGCTTCCGCTAAGGAACTTTCCTGCATTTGGAGGAAATTTGTGAAAATTATTTTACCTTCGCAGATTTTCACAATTTACATATTCTCACATTTTGGGAATATTTCATTTTGAAATAACGTTTTTTTGTGGATCTTTCTAAAGAAAGCTCCCAGTTTCTGGACAATCTCGGTTTTTAGTATTTCAAGCTTCGGTTTCCAGGTCTGATACCAACTGGTTCCAAACCAAGTCGCCCCGGTAAACGTGCCTGTACACCCATAAACCGACCGTCTGGTAGACAGGCCAGTATCAGTACAAACCAGTGAAATCGGGTCGGTACACAACTAAACCATCCAACGGAACCTGACCAGAATAATCAAAGTTCACTAAACAATGAAATATGAAATGTCCATTTGTAGAATTTATGAATGAATGCAACATTCTCCATTCTGAATGCTTTGACATTTTAAATTACATTTTTTCATGAAACAAGGGGAGGGGGGGGGGGCGCAAATAGCAAGGGCGGCTTTTTCATATTTAGATTCAGTTTCTAGAGATACTACCCCCGGGCCTTTATTTATCAGAACTTCAAAGTCAGCATCTCGTATAGTTCTAAAATTCGAACTTAGAAGAATTAGAAAATGCGGGAAACTAAATTGGAAAAAGAGGAAAAAAGGAAATCCTAGAAAATACGCGAATAACAAATAAATAGAAAGGATGAAAAAGTAAAAGAATAAGAAAAACGAAAAAAAGCGTAAAAAAATCCGGGAAAGAAAAACTAAAAATCCAAGTGAAGAAAAAGAAGTTGTTGGAAACCAAATTAGAAAAAAAGGAAAGAAAACCTGAAAATACTGGAAAACATTATTCGAAAGGGAAATGCATTATTCATTCCTCCATATACAAAAAAACAATACAGCCAAAATTAAATAATGTATAACTTGCATTTTCTAGGTTTATTTAAACCAATTAATATTCTTCACGTTGTTTCTTTTCCTATATCCATAATCGTATACTTAACAACCGAAGTTTATTTACTTTTTAGTTACTATCTATCTATCTTTTTACATGTTTTATAGTTTTATACGGTATTAAAATATTAACAACCCATTCATATATATCTATTCATCTCTTTATCTTTATATCAATATTTTCGCTGTATATCTATATATATTTCTTTATATCTATCTATCCAGGAGCGTATACCTGCATTTTTTTAGTGGGTGGGGGGGGGCTCACCACCCCATGGGCCCTAAAACCCTTAGATTTCACTGCTTTAGCTATCTATCGTCATAAAGTAAAAAAACTAAAACTTCTCTAAGTTATATCTGTATTTGTATAACAGATATCTAATATCTATGCATCATTTCTATCTTCTCTATATATCTCTCTATCTCTCTCTCTATCTTTTCTATATATCTCTCTATCTTCTCAATCTATCTATCAATCTCTCTATATATCTCTCTATCTCTCTATCTATCTATCTATCTATTTATCTATAAATCTATCTATCTATCTCTCTTTCTATCAAGCTATCTCACTATCTATCTAACTATCTATATATCCTTCTATCTATCTATCTATACTTCTATGTATCTATCTCTCTATATATTTATCTATCTATCTAAGTATATAAGTATATGAAGTAAACTAGGAGGGTCTATCTTGACTAGTATTAGCGGGGTATAAATCATATTAACCTTAGCAATAAACTTGTATCTCATCATATAGAATATACCTAGGATACAACAGTAAGTAAGAGTTTCAAGAATTTGTATTAAAGGGACTGTAAAGGAAAAATGAAAGGGGGTATAGGCTGAAACCTTAACATTTTAGGAGTTCTATCTGATGTTCCTGTCTCGAGAAGTTGATATAAAGGGTGTGTCCGGGGGAGAAGGGGTCAAGGGGAGGGGGAGGATGTTTCCGGAGAAAAAATTGTCAAGGGGAGGCAAAAGGTGTGTCTGAACTAGAAGCTGTCAAGGGGGAGGGGGTGTCTGAACTAGAAGGTGTCAAGGGGAGGGGGAGGTCAATCCCCCCAAAACCGGTTTCAATTGAGCGCCGGCTTAAATCTTGAAAAATTTAATATAATTTTAAGTGGAACCACCGAAATTTGAGCCGCGGCTTAAATTTAAACCACGGCTCAAATTCTTTAAATTCGGCCTCAGATTTGTATTTGTTCTTCAATTCCAGTAGCTTAAAAATCAATTTAATATGTGAAGTATTTTCTCCATATTCTAGTCTTATAGGTTCCCGTTTCAACGTTTAAAATTATGAACTATGAATCTTAAAATTTTAAGATATGGGTCAGATTAATTATAAAATAGATAAATTACAATTAAAATCATCATGAATAAATCTTAAAACCAAAAAAGCGACAACAAAAAAAGAATAAGAGCGATCGACAAAAGTGACAATTTCTGTAATAGAATATTATTGATTGATGATAATTTTTATGAAATAGTTTGTATGAAGAGGTTTCGTGAAGTTTAACACAAACTGCTTTGTTTACAATTTTTATTGTTATCTTTTCTATTGTCCGATAATGATTAGAAAGTGTGTGAATGGATTGAGATAGCCTGAAGGAAATATGATATAAAAACTAGATTTAAATCATGAAGAAAAAAAATGAAAGTGTGTTCACACTAAAATCCAATAAAGAAATTGCTTACAAAAAATACTTTTATTTTTGAATTTTGTAAGAAAACTGGTCGTATCTTAAAATTCAACAATTTCCCTATTTGGGGGTGGATACGTTTTCAGAATCGTTTTATTTTTAATTATTAAATAACGACGACGAAAAATAAAGTAAAAATTATACAGTAATCTAATTAGATGGTTGGGAACATATTTCTCAAAATAAATTTGTCAATAAATCAATGTTAGATTCAATTATTTCGTTTTCATCATTATATTGAATTTCTAATTTTCTATGAATTTATTCGCAGATTTCCTCAAATTTTTCAAACCCCCAAAGTAGGAGGTTTGAACGTCGAATTTGCGCTCAAACTCATGATTTACAGAAATTTAAAAAGTTTAATATGTCTCAAATGAATCCTGAAGAAGTTTTCCACAACACTGCATACTTAGTTCAACTACCCTACATAGCCGGTCTGTCCCTTTAAACCCGAATCCTAGAATATATGAAATTCTTCTAAAATATATTTCCGACTACTTGCTTCTTCTACTTATTCATAACAATGTAAATGTATTATGGCTTGTTGGCCACGTTGTATTATCACAAAAATTCCCCTAGCAGGGATGGTTCATTTGGCGTACTGCAGTCCCGTTTTACCTTATATAGTTTATGTGTGCCCTGAGGCCGAATTTAAAGAATTTGAGCCGTGGCTCAAATATGGTTGGTTCCGCTTAAAATTGTATTTAATGTTTCAAGATTTAAGCCGGCGCTAAATTAAAACCGGCTTATTGGCGGATTTGAAACGCGGCTGAAATTCATTAAATTCGGACTCTGTACAGCTTGATCAAGCTTTTTAAAAGTGGGCCCGGTACTTAAAATGAACCGGAATTGACAGTGTCCTCCGGAGTTGAGAGATTCAGTATTCACACAATTTTCTTAACATTTTGTGAATAAACTAAAACAATTTGTATAGTTAGGGAAAGAATTCCAATAATGAAAATAGAAATCCTAATTTTAGGAATCCAGAAATTTGTCACGTCTCACACAATAATTCAACAATAAAAAGACTGTATTCATAATCTCAACTGACTCTACATTTTTAGAGAGATAGATTCACAACGGTACCTATACACATTCATTATTTTCACTTCAAAAATGGTTTATTTCTCCTGCAGAAGGCAATTAGTAAGGCAATTATCATGATTAAACCTTTATCGAGCCAAAAAAAAAAAACAATATCTATTTATATATAAAGTTTGCTTGGTTGATTTGCCTCAACAACGACAATATCTTTTTAGAATTAAAATGGAACGTAGAGTATGTAAAGTTACTGAACTATGCTTAAATATTCTAATTGAATTAAAGTTGGACTTAGATTTTTCTTAAGGTTGACATTTTAAAGTCAATCTCAAATAGAATATTTTGTCTTGACTCTTGAGTATAGTTAACTGTTGAATGCTAAATCTCGATGTAAACTCTTTTTAAATTTGAGGATAAATAAAAGCCAAAGATTATCGACACTTTAAAATCGACCTAGTCTTTAAAACTGATGCAACATTATGCATAAATGTGACGCTGCTACAAAGGAAAAAGTTTTAACATTAGCCTAATATAATAATAATAATAATAATTTGTGTGTAAAGTCGTCTCCCTATTTCACAGTTTTCCGGTTCTTACAAAAGCAAAAAAGCATGAACAATATACAAATAATTTATTATCTAAGCTAAGCTAAGAATCTTCTGTGCCTCCGCAGAAATTCCTAAAGAAATTCAAGGTTTGCAATATTTAATCTAAAATTGTGCAATGCTAAAATATTTGCAGATATTTTGGCAAATTATTCCATGGTTTTGGTCAAGTTGTAAATGTAGAAAGGAACCGAGATAATTCCACCAACTCTCCCTTATATATCTTTGCAACCCGATATCGTAGACCATTGATATTTCAATCTATATAAAATTTATTAAGTTTCCATTATGAAGGTTTACACTTTTAGGTTGCAAAGATTTGAGTTTGTTGCGAGAACTTACGTTTTTTTCTCGGTTTAAAATTATTTTTATAGTTTATAAATTAATCAATAATATTTTATATCTATTTATATTTTGTTTGTGTTTATCCTAGATTAGATTAAGATGAATCCGACATTATTTATGGAAAAGAGCACTTCACTGTTTGTGCAAAAGAAAAGAAGAGAACTTTTTGCGAAGACAAAATTGCATCAGATTTGGCACATCCTGGATTCCATGTTTTAACAGAAAATTCAAGCCCAGTATTGTTTCTAATAGAGTATATTTTTCAATTCAATTCTTTCAAAGTTTTGCAGCATCAGGTTGCAAACTACTAAGATATTTGGGTCGAAACTTATAGTTTGTGGCGAAATTAAGTTCCTTTACTAAAAGGCAAATATTCTATTTGGATTTATCACACTTACAAAGAAAAAAATAGATTTTAAAATCCTTAAACCATTGTTTCGAAAGAAAGACAAGCAAGATGCAGGTTATACACAGGGAAGGGGTGATTGAGTCTTTACATTTCAAAATCATGATCACAAAAATGTTCATTCATTAAAATTCAAATCCTGAATTTGTGTACTCTGAGATAGGTTGAATGATGAGGTAAGGTTTGAAAGATCAGGGTCGTACACAAGGGGGCTGGTGCCCCCCCCNTAGTTCTCTTTGATTTTAACAAGATATAATACCAATTTTCTGTGTTCTTTATTTTGTTTTCCTTCATTATACCCCCCCTTATGTATCTGTCCCTGTGGAGAAGGGGCGTATCTAACATAGATAAGCATCCCAGAGCTAGTTTTCTCACACAATTCCTTTATTTATATATTTATATCACACTTTACGCCCATTAACAATTTAACTTTTAGGTTTTCTATAATTTAGAGATTTCTGTATGTATCTTAAAACCACTTCCATGTGTACTGTAACTTTACATGCCCCCCCCTCTTTCTTAAAAACCAACCTTTCTGAAACTTTCATTTACCCATTTCACAGTTACTTTCTAGCCTCTAAAACCATTTTCCTTTCTGAAACCTCTCCATCCTTTTCAGAACTTATTCATCCTTTCCTGAAACCTATCCACCCTTTTTAGAACTTGTTCACCCCTTTCTGAAACCTATCCACCCTTTTTAGAACTTATTCACCCCTTTCTGAAACCTATCCACCCTTTTTTGAACTTATTTCACCTTTTCCCCTAGTGAAGACTTTCTAGCTCTTTTCTGAAACCCCCGCTAACAACCCCACCCCTTCTGAAACCTTCTCCTACCTACCCCCCTTTCTAAAAACCTACACCTCCCCCCCCCCTTCTCCTT